>NW_028246186.1:0-52792 GCF_964263255.1 Lissotriton vulgaris | reverse complement strand
GTTACATTATTTTGTGTATGTATATATATATATATATGATCAAGACAGTGGACACTGTCGAAACGCGTAATGGCGGGCATGCTGAGCAAAACTGAGCTAAAATAAACGCACTTTGTTTGGCACCAACTACGGGTTCCTCTCTTCCAGCCTGAAAATAACGTGGCAGCGCTGGGGATTTCCGGGCGAGATATATATACTGAAAAAACCATAGGTTTCAGGCCTTATATAGTTAGGAATTAGCATTTAAAAAACCTTTGAAATTCACTGAAAAAACCATAGGTTTCAGGCCCTATATAGTTAGGAATTAGCATTTAAAAAACCTTTAAAATTCACTCAAAAAACTCTTAAGTTTTAGGGGTGTTCTAGTTCGCTGGACATTTCACCCATACAAAACCATTGAAATTGCTCCTATATAGTTAGTTGTACTAACTATATTTTGCGCACCTGCAATCCACTGCTGATGTCACATATTACATCATGACATGGTCAGTGACATCACTGATGACATCTCAAATGACATCACTGATGACATCACTGATGACATCATCCAGTGAATGTGGTTTGCTTCATTATTTAAATATGCATTATATATATAGCAATTTGCATTGAAGAATGAGTGGATATATAAAAATAAATATTTGGATGGAGGATTTAGTAGCAGTGTAATTGACTGTTTACTTGACCAATTTATTGTGTCTCACTAGATATAGTGGATAGTGACTAAACTGTTTGAATATCTGTATCACTTTGTCAGTTGTTTTGTAAACTGGTTCTCCAGTTGGTTACTAGCTATGTGAAAGTCTATATTAGTTATTGATTAGTTAACTGAGTATTTGTATGGGAGAGTGAATGTGTGTGTGGTTCGGTGGGGGGGTGTGCGACTGCCCAAAGATGTGTGAATAGTTGATTCACTAGATATATGAAGTTAAAACTACATGTTCTAACAGTTGTTTGGGTGAGTGAATATCTTTATGGATGTGGTGATGAGCAAATATATTTCTCAATGGTACATGTCCAACGAACTAGAAAAATAAAAGGCAGTGTATGTGTCAGTTGTTGTATATAAATAAGTATACATAAGACTCAATGATTATGTGAGTGACTGTATGGCTAACTTTATACTTGTAATAATGATTTTATAATTCACTAAGTATGACTTACTATCTAAATGAATAGATGAAGTTGTGTTTTTATAAGTGTGTAGCTAAGTAAATATGTAAGTATGATCCATTGTTTGCATAAGTGAGTAGGATGACTTCATATGTGAATAGGATGTGTGCTGGTGTGTAATGTCGATTTAGGTGTACAAGTATTTTTGATAGTGTTCTATTGTTCATTGACTGCATGTATGAGTGAATCTACAGGTAAGTGATTAGATGTGTGTATACATCTATGAATCACTGAGTGGGTTTTAAGATACTTGTATTGCTGTAACAATGGATTCAAATATGATACTCTGTATTTTACAAAGAGTGATGAAAGATTTTACTAGTGTATAAAAAGGTGTATGTGATTGTCACGTGGATGATGTCATCAGTGATGTCATTTGAGATGTCATCAGTGATGTCACTGACCATGTCATGAATGATGTAATATGTGACATCATCAGCAGTGGATTGCGGGTGCGCGAAATATAGTTAGTACAACTAACTATATAGGAGCAATTTCAATGGTTTTGTAGGAGTGAAATGTCCAGCTAACTATAACACCCCTAAAACTTATAGTTTGAGTGAATTTTAAAGGTTTTTAAATGCTAATTCCTAACTATATAGGGCCTGAAACCTATGTTTTTTTCAGTGAATTTCAAAGGTTTTTTTTAATGCTAATTCCTAACTATATAAGACCTAAAAGCCCACCAGGAATCTCCAGTATGTGCCAGGGGACTCCATTGCAGAGAGATGTAATGAAGCCACGCCCCTTTTTACACCTCTCTGCAACGCAGCCCCAGTGCATGTTTGAAGAGGGGGAACTAATTCCCCTTGCATACTGGGGGTCCCTGAGGGCCAACTAGCCCACCTGGAACCTCCAGTATGCGCCAGGGGGCTGCATTGCACAGAGGTGTAATGAGGCTTTGCCCCTTTTTACACCTCTCTGCAATTTCCCCTTGCATACTGGGGGTCCCTGGGTCAAATCTGCCCAAACGCTGATATTCCGAACGATTGAAAATGACTTTTCTTGAGAAACATTTGGATTTGGATTATCATGTCCTATACTTTGGAATTTTTGAAAGACTGACTTTGAGGATGCTATAAATTACTCAAGTCTGCCCAAATTGTGTGGGTAAAACTGATCCTTGTCACTTTAAATGAGAATGTACTTACGTCTCGTCTAACATTTGGAAGAAATATCTAGTTATATGACAACAGGATACCGACATAACTTGAAGGAAATAAGAACGCCCTGAAGAAGTTCTGTTGTACAGAACGAAAAGCGTCGGCTGGCTGTGGTACATAAACGTAAGGAAAATAAAAGCATTTAAATATACACCAAGATTCAGCGCTTCAATAAGTACTCTAAGTGATATGATTTGAATGGACTTATTGTGCAAGTGGGGATGTGCCAAACTTTGGAATATTCTCCACTACTCTCTACTACTCACTCTCCACTACTCACTCTCCACTACTCACTCTCCACTACACTTCACTCTACTACTGTACTATTCTCTCTCTCTGCTACTCACTCTCTGCTACTCACTCTCTGCTACTCACTCTCTGCTACTCACTCTCTGCTACTCACTCTCTGCTACTCACTCTCTACTACTCACTCTCTACTATTCACTCTACTACTCTCTACCACTCACTCTCTGCTACTCTCTCTACTACTCACTCTCTGCTACTCTCTATACTACTCACTCTCTACTACTCACTCTCTACCTCTCTACTTCTCTCTACTAGTCTCTACCTCTACACCTCTACCTCTCTACACGCACAAATATACACATATATATGCATATATATATATATATATATATATATATATATATATATATATATATATATATATATATATATATATATATATATACACACACACACACATAAACATATATAATCTGCATATCTATATAAATACAAATATAAATGCATACATATGCATGTTATTTACATGAAAGTTTTAAAAATACTAATAAAAGCAAAGCTAAAAAGCCACCTCATTACAAACAGAATGGCTTTAACTTAAACGAGGGCGAGATCAATTGCATTTTCAATGCTTGTTTACTTTGGTTCCATCAAGAAGGCATTCAGATGTGTCACACATTTGCCATGAATTCTGAATGTTAGCACTCTAGTTGCTCATTAGATCACTGTAGTAAAGCTGCTGCTCACCAGGGAAGTCTGCTGCTGGTGTTCAAAGTGCATCTTTCAGTCTGCATGTCAGAATCTTTTTAATGAAATAGAAGAGGATTTGAGAAGTCACTCAAAATGTGTCCTAATTTTTCTTTCTGCACCACTAATCATACTTTCTATGGCAAAATATACCCCCTCATTTTGTTCCTTTTTAAACTAAATGTTTTAAGAGTTACCACTTTATTCCAATCAAGATGGCTTCAGGTGTGCGATACTTTTGTCATAATTAAGACTGTTAGCGCTCTAGTTGTTCTTTAGAACACTCTAGGAGACTGCAGTAGAACACAAAGGAATCAACTGACAGTCTCTGTCCTTGTTGAATGTACATGTTTTACTGAGAATGTCAGACTTCATTCTCACATGACTGAGAAAGATAATGTGAATTTACAGAAAATATGCTTTCAGTTTAGATTATAGATCCCCTTCCAAACCACTGTGGGAAAAGCATGAGATAATAGTTTCCTTTCAAACACGATTCATGATATCCCAGCAGAATGCTTTTTCACATGGTAAAATCACCTTAGAACACACCACAATTCCTAAAATGAGTTTGGTACCATCAACAAATGATTTATAATGTAACTTAACTACAATGCTTTTTAATGAGGTGCTATCATGTAAATTGGTCCCAAGATGGCTGCCAACACTTCTTGGATGAAGTGCTGACAGCCAATCAGATCTCACGATGAGATGTGTGGTTAGGCTCTGCCCAGATATATATGTGTTTTTGAAGTTAATTTTCGTAAAAACCACTGGAGCAATTTTCACCGAATATAGCAAAGGCACATCTGAGTAACAGTCCCTACAATTTTGCAAAGTTTGGTGTAATTCCGTTCAGCGGTTCAGGCTGTAGCCTTGTCAGAACGTCCTATTGAAAATACGTTTTGGGACCCCACTTCACGAATCCCCCGAAACTTTCAGGGAAGGAGCGGCGCGGAGCTGGCCACAATTTTGGAAAATTACATGCAAATTCCTCTACCTGCTCCAAAGTTATTCCCAATAGAATGTTACGGATTTCCTATGGTAGCTAAGTCCTAACTACATATACCTACTGGCTATCGCCAGTTGGATATATATATATATATATATATATATATATATATATATATCTATATCTATCTATATATAGATATATATATAGATATATATATAGATAGATATGGATATATATCCTACTGGCTATCGCCAGTTGGATATATATATATATATGGATATATACACATTATTCGTCAATTTTGGTCCATGGATTTTCTTTTCGTTATTATTTATACTCCTTTCATTTCATGAGTCTTTTCCTTATGTCCATTGTCCAGAGAAGGCGTGTACTACTGTTTTTTTCAATTGTCCTTTGTTTATGTCAACTATTTATATGCTCTGTGTGTTCCTGGCGTGTTGTGTGAACAACCTCTCGTGTAGAGTGAAACGCGTCACCTTTATTTAAATAAACGTCTTCCCTGTCATCCATTGTCGGATTCCTGATTTCTGCGAGGCTATTGCTGTTTACTGGGCGTGAGGCTTTTGAGGTCCTGACCTTTCGGTTCCGCCATACCTGAACGGGACCTGGACTGCTTATATATATATATATATATATACATACATATACATACATACATATACATATACACATATATATATATACACACACACATATATCTATACTACTATTATAAAGAGAACACGCACCTTTGAGCCAGGTAAACTCGGGAACCACAGCGCCAATCCACACACCCGATACATTGTAGAAATTGTCAGGGTGTGCAGAAGGACATAGGCTATAAAAAATAAAAAATAAACGTACATTAAAAAATATAACTTTTAAAACAAAGTAGTGCCCTGAAAGTAGCGCCGGCCGCGACGCTGCTCTGGCCGCGACGTAGCGCTGGCCGCGACATGCGTGATGACGAGGAGGAGAGACATGGAACTGCGGTGAAGTGAACATCGCGGGTGCGTCATGGCGAAGAGGAGCGGCGGTGAAGTGAACATCGCGGGAAGGAGAGGCAGCACATAAAAGTAAATGCTCGAGAGAGGAGCGGCGGTGAAGTGAACATCGCGGGAAGGAGCGGCAGCTCAGGTAAAGTAAATGCTTTATTTAATCATTGAAATATAGGCGGGCGGGAGGGAGTCGGGAGCAGGTGTGCACAGAGGGACAGGCGGGAGGAGTGGGGGCGGGAGGGAGTCGGGACGGGAGGGGGTCGGGAGCGGGTGTACTGCCCCCAGCCAACGCTGGGGCGGGCTGCTAGTATATATATATATATATATATATATATCTATATATATATATCACAGCTCAAAGGGTCCACCTCAGAAATATATGTACTCTTGCAGACGGGTGTCGTAAGTAAGGAGGTGGATCCATACAAAATATCAAAGCTTCAGTTCCCATATGAAACATACTGCACTCACGGGGCCCGTTTGAAGATGCTTTATTTACAAGGAAGCGTTTGGGCGTTCTGCCTTCATCTGCTTGTGTATCAAAAACAGCACAGCACCATGAGTGCAGTATGTTTCTTATGGGAACAGGGAAATATATATATATATATATATATATATATATATATATATATATATATATATATATATCCATCACACAAGGTTTGCCTGGAATGAGGGAGCCACAGACAGGAAAATTCGATTTTGCCTTTTAATGATGATGCAAACAGCGCAGGAACAGCTTGCTGCCTCACAAGAATAATGTCCAGCCCTGACGCGTTTCGTGCTCTCTGCCGCACTTCTTCAAAGGGTTGAGGACTTACTGTGAATGAAACCAGTCTTTAATGCCTGCACCAGTCTTTGATAATCCCCGCCTCAGTGGGCGTGGCCATAACCATGGCCTGATGGTTCTTGTAGTGCAGAAGTTTTTGCGTGTTTCATTCTCGGTGCAAAATTGAAATAAAATCCCCCAGTGGGTTGTGGGGTCAGTGTCACAGTTCAAACACCCCATTAATCACATCACCGGCTTTTCCCTGCTCCTCTCACTGACTCATCGCTTGATGCTTCAGCTCGGACTGCAAACTGCAGCTGGGTTCACCTCGTGGCTCAGGCAACAAGCCACCTTAAATCCATCACACAAGGTTTGCCTGGAATGAGGGAGCCACAGACAGGAAAATTCGATTTTGCCTTTTAATGATGATGCAAACAGCGCAGGAACAGCTTGCTGCCTCACAAGAATAATGTCCAGCCTGACGCGTTTCGTGCTCTCTGCCGCACTTCTTCAAAGGGTTGAGGACTTACTGTGAATGAAACCAGTCTTTAATGCCTGCACCAGTCTTTGATAATCCCCGCCTCAGTGGGCGTGGCCATAACCATGGCCTGATGGTTCTTGTAGTGCAGAAGTTTTTGCGTGTTTCATTCTCGGTGCAAAATTGAAATAAAATCCCCCAGTGGGTTGTGGGGTCAGTGTCACAGTTCAAACACCCCATTAATCACATCACCGGCTTTTCCCTGCTCCTCTCACTGGCTCATCGCTTGATGCTTCAGCTCGGACTGCAAACTGCAGCTGGGTTCACCTCGTGGCTCAGGCAACAAGCCACCTTAAATCCATCACACAAGGTTTGCCTGGAATGAGGGAGCCACAGACAGGAAAATTCGATTTTGCCTTTTAATGATGATGCAAACAGCGCAGGAACAGCTTGCTGCCTCACAAGAATAATGTCCAGCCCTGACGCGTTTCGTGCTCTCTGCCGCACTTCTTCAAAGGGTTGAGGACTTACTGTGAATGAAACCAGTCTTTAATGCCTGCACCAGTCTTTGATAATCCCCGCCTCAGTGGGCGTGGCCATAACCATGGCCTGATGGTTCTTGTAGTGCAGAAGTTTTTGCGTGTTTCATTCTCGGTGCAAAATTGAAATAAAATCCCCCAGTGGGTTGTGGGGTCAGTGTCACAGTTCAAACACCCCATTAATCACATCACCGGCTTTTCCCTGCTCCTCTCACTGACTCATCGCTTGATGCTTCAGCTCGGACTGCAAACTGCAGCTGGGTTCACCTCGTGGCTCAGGCAACAAGCCACCTTAAATCCATCACACAAGGTTTGCCTGAAATGAGGGAGCCACAGACAGGAAAATTCGATTTTGCCTTTTAATGATGATGCAAACAGCGCAGGAACAGCTTGCTGCCTCACAAGAATAATGTCCAGCCCTGACGCGTTTCGTGCTCTCTGCCGCACTTCTTCAAAGGGTTGAGGACTTACTGTGAATGAAACCAGTCTTTAATGCCTGCACCAGTCTTTGATAATCCCCGCCTCAGTGGGCGTGGCCATAACCATGGCCTGATGGTTCTTGTAGTGCAGAAGTTTTTGCGTGTTTCATTCTCGGTGCAAAATTGAAATAAAATCCCCCAGTGGGTTGTGGGGTCAGTGTCACAGTTCAAACACCCCATTAATCACATCACCGGCTTTTCCCTGCTCCTCTCACTGACTCATCCCTTGATGCTTCAGCTCGGACTGCAAACTGCAGCTGGGTTCACCTCGTGGCTCAGGCAACAAGCCACCTTAAATCCATCACACAAGGTTTGCCTGGAATGAGGGAGCCCCAGACAGGAAAATTCGATTTTGCCTTTTAATGATGATGCAAACAGCGCAGGAACAGCTTGCTGCCTCACAAGAATAATGTCCAGCCCTGACGCGTTTCGTGCTCTCTGCCGCACTTCTTCAAAGGGTTGAGGACTTACTGTGAATGAAACCAGTCTTTAATGCCTGCACCAGTCTTTGATAATCCCCGCCTCAGTGGGCGTGGCCATAACCATGGCTTGATGGTTCTTGTAGTGCAGAAGTTTTTGCGTGTTTCATTCTCGGTGCAAAATTGAAATAAAATCCCCCAGTGGGTTGTGGGGTCAGTGTCACAGTTCAAACACCCCATTAATCACATCACCGGCTTTTCCCTGCTCCTCTCACTGGCTCATCGCTTGATGCTTCAGCTCGGACTGAAAACTGCAGCTGGGTTCACCTTGTGGCTCAGGCAACAAGCCACCTTAAATCCATCACACAAGGTTTGCCTGGAATGAGGGAGCCACAGACAGGAAAATTCGATTTTGCCTTTTAATGATGATGCAAACAGCGCAGGAACAGCTTGCTGCCTCACAAGAATAATGTCCAGCCCTGACGCGTTTCGTGCTCTCTGCCGCACTTCTTCAAAGGGTTGAGGACTTACTGTGAATGAAACCAGTCTTTAATGCCTGCACCAGTCTTTGATAATCCCCGCCTCAGTGGGCGTGGCCATAACCATGGCCTGATGGTTCTTGTAGTGCCATCAGGCCATCAGCGCTTTTTAAATTTGACTATTACTTTGACGCTATTTTACTGTTACTGCTCCTTGCCCCTTGTGTCCGCCCCTCCCTCCTCCCAGCGTCCACGGAGCTTATCGTGGCGTTTTGTATTTTTAAAATCTAGTTTTGATGTGAGGGACCTGGTTTCACTGATACTACACATACTTACTGCCTAGCCTGGGCGACTATCGGCCGATTTACGGGCTGAGGATCCCGGGCGCCGCATTTTCGGCAGCGGCCATCTTTGATTGGGCATTTGTGTCTGAGGCGCTCTAGTCGCCAGTACTTAAGCAGCCTACGAGAGCACCCCAGTGATTGCTGCTCTTATATCTCCTGAGGCGGAAGCCGGGAGGCACTGTTAGACAGCGCTTTTTAAATTTGACTATTACTTTGACGCTATTTTACTGTTACTGCTCCTTGCCCCTTGTGTCCGCCCCTCCCTCCTCCCAGCGTCCACGGAGCTTATCGTGGCGTTTTGTATTTTTAAAATCTAGTTTTGATGTGAGGGACCTGGTTTCACTGATACTACACATACTTACTGCCTAGCCTGGGCGACTATCGGCCGATTTACGGGCTGAGGCTCCCGGGCGCCGCATTTTCGGCAGCGGCCATCTTTGATTGGGCATTTGTGTCTGAGGCGCTCTAGTCGCCAGTACTTAAGCAGCCTACAAGAGCACCCCAGTGATTGCTGCTCTTACATCTCCTGAGGCGGAAGCCGGGAGGCACTGTTAGACAGCGCTTTTTTAAATTTGACTATTACTTTGACGCTATTTTACTGTTACTGCTCTTTGCCCCTTGTGTCCGCCCCTCCCTCCTCCCAGCGTCCACGGAGCTTATCGTGGCGTTTTGTATTTTTAAAATCTAGTTTTGATGTGAGGGACCTGGTTTCACTGATACTACACATACTTACTGCCTAGCCTGGGCGACTATCGGCCGATTTACGGGCTGAGGCTCCCGGGCGCCGCATTTTCGGCAGCGGCCATCTTTGATTGGGCATTTGTGTCTGAGGCGCTCTAGTCGCCAGTACTTAAGCAGCCTACGAGAGCACCCCAGTGATTGCTGCTCTTATATCTCCTGAGGCGGAAGCCGGGAGGCACTGTTAGACAGCGCTTTTTAAATTTGACTATTACTTTGACGCTATTTTACTGTTACTGCTCCTTGCCCCTTGTGTCCGCCCCTCCCTCCTCCCAGCGTCCACGGAGCTTATCGTGGCGTTTTGTATTTTTAAAATCTAGTTTTGATGTGAGGGACCTGGTTTCACTGATACTACACATACTTACTGCCTAGCCTGGGCGACTATCGGCCGATTTACGGGCTGAGGCTCCCGGGCGCCGCATTTTCGGCAGCGGCCATCTTTGATTGGGCATTTGTGTCTGAGGCGCTCTAGTCGCCAGTACTTAAGCAGCCTACGAGAGCACCCCAGTGATTGCTGCTCTTATATCTCCTGAGGTGGAAGCCGGGAGGCACTGTTAGACAGCGCTTTTTAAATTTGACTATTACTTTGACGCTATTTTACTGTTACTGCTCCTTGCCCCTTGTGTCCGCCCCTCCCTCCTCCCAGCGTCCACGGAGCTTATCGTGGCGTTTTGTATTTTTAAAATCTAGTTTTGATGTGAGGGACCTGGTTTCACTGATACTACACATACTTACTGCCTAGCCTGGGCGACTATCGGCCGATTTACGGGCTGAGGCTCCCGGGCGCCGCATTTTCGGCAGCGGCCATCTTTGATTGGGCATTTGTGTCTGAGGCGCTCTAGTCGCCAGTACTTAAACAACTGGGTATGGCTCCGCGCAGCGGACGCGATCAGCGGTCGCGCCGCATTCGCGCCAGAGTCGAGCCAGAGTCCAGCCCGTCTGCGCCCGTCAGCGACAGGGAAGCGCCAGGGGCCAGGCATAATATCTCAGGTGACTCTACTGATCTATCTACTGTCCTGCGAGCCTTAAAACCCTCTAGGCTGCCTTGTCATTACACCTTAACCCCTGAATTTCTTGCTACTACCCCTGTATGTGGCTGCTGTAATAAGCCCACTTTATTTACCTCGCTGGATAGGGCTATTCATCGCCCCCCTCCTACAGGGCCTTCCCCCTCTCCCACTGTCTACACGGGGCTCCTTTTGAACACCCGCTCATTGGTCAAAAACAATGTCTCTTTTAGAGACCTTATCTCACAGGAAAAGCCTTCCTGGGCCTTTATTACAGAAACTTGGGCCTCAGATTCTTCTCAGCCGGATTTGATAAATGCTATTCCTGAAGGATACTCGCTGGCCAGGATGGACAGAGTGGGTCGAGTGGGAGGAGGTCTGGGGTTACTCTATCTCAGCTCCATAAAATGCCGGACTGTCCATCTGTCTTCCCCCGCTGAGAAATTGCAAGCAATGCATTTCACCCTCAACCCCTCCCCCACTATCTCCTTTACTGGGATACTGGTCTATAGACCCCCTGGTCCTAGGTCGGCTTTCTGCTCCGATCTTCTTGAAATCTTAGAGCCCTACATCGCTGGGCCCTGCTTGACCATTTTAGGAGATTTCAATTTCCATTTGGAGAAGCATACTTCCCCTGACACCTCCCATCTATTAGACGCCCTATCCTCCTACAATCTACCTCTGCTAAAGACCGGACCTACCCATTTAGCTGGCCACACCTTGGATGGAATTTTCAGCAATGACTCCCGTCTCTCTATTGGTGCCCCTTTCCCTTTGTCATGGTCGGACCACTTTGTTGTCCCTTTTTGTTTTTCCCCTCTTCCCTCCAGCTGCTCCCAGTCTGTTCATACCAAGTGGGTCTTAAGAAGGAATTTTGGGGAGATTACTAACGACTCCCTTGCCCCTTATCTGGCTTCATTTAAGCCCTCTTCCACCGGTGATGTTCACACGGCGGCTCTTGACTTCCCCAATTCCTTGACGGAGGCTGTCAACTCACTCGCCCCTGCCAGGCTTCACTACTCGGCTAGGAAACGGCCCTCAGCCCCCTGGTACTCTGAATCTCTCAGGATTCTTAGACAAGGATGCAGAAGGCAGGAAAGGCTTTGGAGGACACATCTTGATCCTATAGAGAGGGAAAAACACAGAACCCTTCTCAAAGAGTACAAATCGGCCGTACTCAGAGACAAACAGGCTCACTTCTCCAAACTCACATCCTCTCTTAAATCATCCAGTGATCTTTTTAAGATAGTGGATAATCTCTCCCTCATTCAAATGCCTGATCCCATAACAGCATCACAGGACCTGTGTGATCAGATCTCCACCTTCTTCCATGAGAAGATTATGGATATCTACACAGACTTGGAAACTCAGAATTCCAGTCCCCTCCTTGCCTCTTCCTTAATCCCCCCTGATATCCCTGCTCCTACCCCCGTCCACGCTCTCTCCCAGTTCCCTGCCATCACCTCCGCTCATCTTAACTTTCTGCTGGACAAACTTAAGTCTGGATCACCTCTGGATCCATGCCCCCTTAAGGTCCTCAAAGACTGCAGACATACTATCCTTCCCCCCTTGATGGAAGTGATGAACTTGGCCATCTCAGAGGGGATTTATCCCCTCTCTTGGAAATTGGCCACTGTCAAGCCCCTACTTAAGAAACCTACCCTGGACCCTGGGACATTAAAGAACTTTCGTCCCATCTCCCTTCTCCCTGCCCCTGCTAAACTTTTGGAGACTCATCTCAACCTCCACTTGAGCTCTTTCCTTGACAGTACCAACTCTCTTGATCCCTCACAGCATGGGTTCCGGAGGACCCATAGCACTGAGTCGGCACTTACAGTGGTAGTCGATAGCATTCGCTCTAGGGTCGACACCGGCCACACCACCTTACTGGTGTTATTAGACCTTACGGCGGCTTTCGACACCCTGTCTCCAAATATTCTTGTTAACCGACTCAGTGAGCTGGGAGTCAAGGATTCTGCACTCAATCTTCTTGCCTCCTTTCTTGACCAACGGAAGCAAAGGGTCAAGCTTGGCGAGTATATGTCACCTGTCAAGGCCGTGAAGTGTGGTGTCCCCCAGGGCTCTTCACTGAGCCCGACGCTTTTTAACATTTACGTCGCCCCTCTCGCCAGGCTTATAAGATCCTTTGGCCTGGAAGTTCTCTCCTATGCCGACGACACGCAGATTATGGCTTCCATCTCCCAATCTGTGAGCCAAACCGCGTACAATTTTAAAAACTGCATGGAGGCGGTCGCCGGATGGATGCTTAAGAACTTCCTTAAGTTAAATGGCGAGAAAACGGAGGTTCTTGTTTTCGGAGGCAAAAGTGAGATCTGGTCTATGGATTGGTGGCCGTCTGTCCTCGGGGCCTGTCCTACGCCCACTTTTTCTGCCCGTAACCTTGGGATCATATTGGACACCTCTCTTTCCCTGGACAAACAGGTCAGTAGGACAGTGTCCACTTGCTGTAATGCCCTGAGGGTTTTAAGGAAGATCTCTCACTACCTTTCCCCTGAGGCACGCAATCAGGTAGCAATAGCGGTCATTGCTTCGAGACTGGACTATTGCAACGCCCTATACCTTGGCATCAGCAGTGGTCTCATTCAGCGCCTCCAGACCGTACAGAATGCGGCTGCCCGGTTTGTTGTAGGTGCTCCTAAACGTTCCTCGGGCACCACCATCAGAAAAGACCTGCATTGGCTCCCCATGCAGGCAAGGATCAACTTTAAGGCTCTATGCCTTACTCATCGTGCCCTTAATGAATCTGGACCAGAGGCTATTCGTGCCCTGGTGGCCCACTATGTCCCTGGGAGAGCACTCCGCTCTTCCAACAAAAACCTGCTTGTGGTTCCTCGTATATCCAAGGTTCGGTGGGGAGGAAGGTCTTTTCGCTTCCTTGCGCCTAGACTTTGGAATACGCTCCCTAGTGATCTCAAGTTGATCTCCTCTCACCTTCAATTCCGCAAGGCACTTAAGACTTGGCTATTCCTAGCAGCTTATCCCTAAGTTCCCCCCCTGGTTGATATCTGAGCTCTCTGGTTACCATCTTCAGCGCCTTGATGCCTATGGGTTTAGTTGCGCTTCTGTATACAAATTGCACTAAAATAAATAAAAAAATAAAAAAATTGTAGTGCAGAAGTTTTTGCGTGTTTCATTCTCGGTGCAAAATTGAAATAAAATCCCCCAGTGGGTTGTGGGGTCAGTGTCACAGTTCAAACACCCCATTAATCACATCACCGGCTTTTCCCTGCTCCTCTCACTGGCTCATCGCTTGATGCTTCAGCTCGGACTGCAAACTGCAGCTGGGTTCACCTTGTGGCTCAGGCAACAAGCCACCTTAAATCCATCACACAAGGTTTGCCTGGAATGAGGGAGCCACAGACAGGAAAATTCGATTTTGCCTTTTAATGATGATGCAAACAGCGCAGGAACAGCTTGCTGCCTCACAAGAATAATGTCCAGCCCTGACGCGTTTCGTGCTCTCTGCCGCACTTCTTCAAAGGGTTGAGGACTTACTGTGAATGAAACCAGTCTTTAATGCCTGCACCAGTCTTTGATAATCCCCGCCTCAGTGGGCGTGGCCATAACCATGGCCTGATGGTTCTTGTAGTGCAGAAGTTTTTGCGTGTTTCATTCTCGGTGCAAAATTGAAATAAAATCCCCCAGTGGGTTGTGGGGTCAGTGTCACAGTTCAAACACCCCATTAATCACATCACCGGCTTTTCCCTGCTCCTCTCACTGACTCATCGCTTGATGCTTCAGCTCGGACTGCAAACTGCAGCTGGGTTCACCTCGTGGCTCAGGCAACAAGCCACCTTAAATCCATCACACAAGGTTTGCCTGGAATGAGGGAGCCACAGACAGGAAAATTCGATTTTGCCTTTTAATGATGATGCAAACAGCGCAGGAACAGCTTGCTGCCTCACAAGAATAATGTCCAGCCCTGACGCGTTTCGTGCTCTCTGCCGCACTTCTTCAAAGGGTTGAGGACTTACTGTGAATGAAACCAGTCTTTAATGCCTGCACCAGTCTTTGATAATCCCCGCCTCAGTGGGCGTGGCCATAACCATGGCCTGATGGTTCTTGTAGTGCAGAAGTTTTTGCGTGTTTCATTCTCGGTGCAAAATTGAAATAAAATCCCCCAGTGGGTTGTGGGGTCAGTGTCACAGTTCAAACACCCCATTAATCACATCACCGGCTTTTCCCTGCTCCTCTCACTGACTCATCGCTTGATGCTTCAGCTCGGACTGCAAACTGCAGCTGGGTTCACCTCGTGGCTCAGGCAACAAGCCACCTTAAATCCATCACACAAGGTTTGCCTGGAATGAGGGAGCCACAGACAGGAAAATTCGATTTTGCCTTTTAATGATGATGCAAACAGCGCAGGAACAGCTTGCTGCCTCACAAGAATAATGTCCAGCCCTGATGCGTTTCGTGCTCTCTGCCGCACTTCTTCAAAGGGTTGAGGACTTACTGTGAATGAAACCAGTCTTTAATGCCTGCACCAGTCTTTGATAATCCCCGCCTCAGTGGGCGTGGCCATAACCATGGCCTGATGGTTCTTGTAGTGCAGAAGTTTTTGCGTGTTTCATTCTCGGTGCAAAATTGAAATAAAATCCCCCAGTGGGTTGTGGGGTCAGTGTCACAGTTCAAACACCCCATTAATCACATCACCGGCTTTTCCCTGCTCCTCTCACTGACTCATCGCTTGATGCTTCAGCTCGGACTGCAAACTGCAGCTGGGTTCAACTCGTGGCTCAGGCAACAAGCCACCTTAAATCCATCACACAAGTTTGCCTGGAATGAGGGAGCCACAGACAGGAAAATTCGATTTTGCCTTTTAATGATGATGCAAACAGCGCAGGAACAGCTTGCTGCCTCACAAGAATAATGTCCAGCCCTGACGCGTTTCGTGCTCTCTGCCGCACTTCTTCAAAGGGTTGAGGACTTACTGTGAATGAAACCAGTCTTTAATGCCTGCACCAGTCTTTGATAATCCCCGCCTCAGTGGGCGTGGCCATAACCATGGCCTGATGGTTCTTGTAGTGCAGAAGTTTTTGCGTGTTTCATTCTCGGTGCAAAATTGAAATAAAATCCCCCAGTGGGTTGTGGGGTCAGTGTCACAGTTCAAACACCCCATTAATCACATCACCGGCTTTTCCCTGCTCCTCTCACTGGCTCATCGCTTGATGCTTCAGCTCGGACTGCAAACTGCAGCTGGGTTCACCTTGTGGCTCAGGCAACAAGCCACCTTAAATCCATCACACAAGGTTTGCCTGGAATGAGGGAGCCACAGACAGGAAAATTCGATTTTGCCTTTTAATGATGATGCAAACAGCGCAGGAACAGCTTGCTGCCTCACAAGAACAATGTCCAGCCCTGACGCGTTTCGTGCTCTCTGCCGCACTTCTTCAAAGGGTTGAGGACTTACTGTGAATGAAACCAGTCTTTAATGCCTGCACCAGTCTTTGATAATCCCCGCCTCAGTGGGCGTGGCCATAACCATGGCCTGATGGTTCTTGTAGTGCAGAAGTTTTTGCGTGTTTCATTCTCGGTGCAAAATTGAAATAAAATCCCCCAGTGGGTTGTGGGGTCAGTGTCACAGTTCAAACACCCCATTAATCACATCACCGGCTTTTCCCTGCTCCTCTCACTGACTCATCGCTTGATGCTTCAGCTCGGACTGCAAACTGCAGCTGGGTTCACCTCGTGGCTCAGGCAACAAGCCACCTTAAATCCATCACACAAGGTTTGCCAGGAATGAGGGAGCCACAGACAGGAAAATTCGATTTTGCCTTTTAATGATGATGCAAACAGCGCAGGAACAGCTTGCTGCCTCACAAGAATTTAAGTACCGGAAGTCCCGCCCCCATCGCGGCGCGCGAGAGAAGCCACTGTCTGAGGAGCCCCGAGGGCTCCTGATCGAGTCCCGGTCCCGAGATGGGGGACCAGGTGAAGAGTTGCCGGGCGCAAGAAGAAGGCGTGGCTCTCATGTGGTGAGAGTGCCCCGCAAAGCGCAACCGCCGCCCGAGAGGCACGCAGAGCACCGCCAGAACAGGTGAGTGTGTTGCGGAGGAGGAGGGGTGAGTGGGGGTGAGGTGTGCGCGTGTGTCTGTTGTAGTGTGTCTGTGCGTGCGTGTGTCTGTCTGCGCGTGTGTCTGTTAAAGGGGGGGGTGCGTGTGTGTATGCAGTGTGTGTATGTGCGCATGCGTGCGGGAGCCTTTGTGTGAATGAGAATATCAGGCACGGCGACGCGACGTGCGCGCTCACGAGCTACAATCTCCAGGTGGACAAGCTCGTCACAGTCTGCAGTCCACATTCCCCGGAAAGCGACAACATTAGTTGTCTCCCTAGACAGCAAAGCTTCACTTTGCTTACGTCTAGGCGAGACCTAAAAAAGGGGCTACTGGCGTACAAAAGAATGGTGGCCATCTTGTAATGTGCAAATTGCATGAGAATCCAAGGCTAACAAATGGCGACTTGAAGTAAAGTGCATAGTGCTCATTAAAAACATGTAACATAATTCAATTGATACACAATTTTTAAACACAGTGAAGAAAATTCAAGCAAACAATTCCATTTTCTTCAAAAAGATTTTCTTTTCATAAGAAGGTTATATTTGCAGTGTCTCTTGTGGACCTTTAACCTATAGAATGTGGAATTGTTAGGAAAGATAATTTCCTATTTTGCGTGGTGTTGGTTATTAAGCCCTGAATGGGCAATTTCACTTGCAGTACAACTTCTTCTTGTAAAGACATGCAGATCAGTGGGGAACAGGACTTATTGCTTTAAGATGGTTTATGAATCATATTTGTCCTATTGTACCACGTGTCAGTTTCTGTGCCTAGTTTATAGGTGGACCCAAAGTTCTTCATTATTGTTAAGTCCCCACGGAGTCATGGTTTTTAGACTGATGATATGCTTTGACTCAAGAATGCGTAGGGACTTGTCTCTGTCACCACCCCGCTCCAATTTAGGTGCCTGATCGATGCAGTAAAAACTAAGTTTCTCCCAGTTGCTCTGATGGTATTCGGCGAAATGGCAGGCAACAGGGTATGTTTTGTCCCTGTTTGTAATTGCCCGCATGTGTTCTAGGATTCTTAGTTTTGCAGGTTTTATAGTGTTGCCAATGTATCGCAGCTTGCAAGGACAAGTGAGACAGTAGATAGTATATTCCGAGTTGCAATTAAGCAACTGTTTTATTTTTATGTTGGGTTTCTTGTCACCTGTGCGATTAGGGTACTCTGACACTTTGCCACTATATCTGCATGCCTTACATTTAAGACAAGGAAAAAAGCCCGCTGATTTGGATAATTTGATGGGTTGGATCATTGTTTTAAAATGACTGTGGACTAGATGGTCTGCCAGAGAAGGACATCTTTTATGTGTAATTAGTGGTCTCTGCGGCAGGTTCTTTTTGAGGATCCTGTCTGCGGTAAGTATATGCCAGTGTTTTTGGAAAATGTTTACGATTTCTCCTGACTTGGTGTTGAATTCAGTTATCATTCGTACCTCATCAGGTGCCTCTGTTCTTGGTTTAGGTATTAGGAGATCCCTCCTATTGATCCCGGAGGCTTTCACACTGGCCTGTTTAAGGATGTTTTTATTATACCCCCTTCTCTCAAACCTTTCTTATGCCTCAATCGTCGCCTGCCTGTAGTCTCGTTCCAAAGAGCAATTTCTCTTCAAGAGGAGAAACTCGCCATATGGTACATTCTTTACCAGACTCTTGGGATGGTATGAGCTGGCATGCAGAACTGCATTACCCGCCGTGGGTTTTCTGTACAAGCGGGTTTGCAAGATGTTATTGTGCACAAATACTTCCAGATCTAAGTAGTTAATGCTGGTGGTACTAATAGTACTTGTGAACTTTAAGTTGAGAGTGTTGGTATTTAAAATGGCAATGTACTTTTCCGCAGATAGACGATCACCGTGCCAAATTAGGAACAGGTTGTCTATGTATCTGGTCCACATAAGGATCTTTTCAGTCCATTCATTATTGGCATCTTTCCATGCCTCATGCTTCTCCCACCAGCCCAGGAACAAGTTCGCGTAGCTGGGGGAGAAGCATGAACCCATGGAAGTACCCCTCTTCTGGTTGTACATAGTCCCATCAAATAGAAAGTTGTTATTATATAAACAGAATCTAATCATAGACAAAATCATGGTACTGTGACTACGAAAATGTTCGGGTTTCTGATCTAAAAACCACTTAATGGCGGTTAGACCCTCCTCGTGATTGATGCAGGTGTATAAATTCACTACATCTAATGTAATTAATAACATTTCGGAGTCCCATGTTATATTGTCCATGATGCTTAGGAAGTCCTGGGTGTCTTTCAGATAGGATGGGAGATCTTTTACGAAGGGTGCTAAATATGAATCAATAAATCTGGAGGTATTTTCAAGGAGGCTCCCGATAGAGGACACAATTGGGCGTCCTGGAGGTCTTTTTGCATGTTTGTGTACCTTTGGAAGGTGGTAAAAAGTTGGTACAATTGGTGCTTCACATTTCAGAAAAAGGTACTCATCCATAGTCAACATACCTTCTTTCTGCCAGTTGTCTAGCATATTGTGGAAAGTCAAAATGCTTTTGTTATATTCTGCTCTTTGTATAGGAGTATAACATTCCTTGTCTCTCAAATGTCTGTGTGCCTCTGAAAGGTAATGATCCCGATCAAAGATAACAACGTTTCCTCCTTTATCTGAAGGTTTGATTTCGATAGTTGTATCCTCTTTGAGTGATCTAATTGCCTGCCACTCTCTTTTCGATATGTTCGATGTTTTTTGATTCATTTTTCTTTTCGCTCCAGATGAGATTTTGTCAAGATCTTCAAGTACCGCTTAATTAAAAAGATCAATAGCATCATAGTTTGTCATAGGCAACTTTTTTGACTTGTTCTTCATCATACTCGGGTCTCTTTTTTGCGTGATGTTAGTTTGTTCTGCCGACTCAGCAGTTGTGGTGTTTAACATTAGTTCTTGTGTGGGTCTTAGAAGTATATCTGCCAGTTCTTCACATGTGGGTACAATTGGAACTGCAGTCCTTGATTCTGTGATTTCAGTTTTTGGAGATTGTAAAAAGATCTTCTTGAACTTGAGTTTCCTGATGTACTTGAATAAATCAATCCGTACTTTCACAGGATCAAATTCAATGGCTGGGCAGAAGCTTAAGCTTTTCTTGAGAATGGAAATTTCATTGTCTGTTAATTTTCTCTTGGATAAAAAATAAAATAAAATAATTATATATATATATATATATATATATATATATATATATATATATATATATATATATATATATATATATATATATATATATATATATATATATATATATATATATATATATATATATATATATATATATATATATATATATATATATCCAAGTGTGCTCCTTCAAAGAAAGAGATGAGGCCACAGTAGGGGAAATCATGAGGGCAGCTTTATTTCGTCACTGATCAACGGCAAATGCATTTCGGCACCATTTGCCTTCCTCAGCGCCAGCAGTGTTAGAGATGTGTGCAGGTCATCGACTTAAAAATACTTCACAGTCTCCGCCCCCAACAGCAGTTAGTACTGGAGCTCACCTGTTGCAGGTCACGTGGTCTGTGTGAACTGCAACTCCCAAAATCCATTACGAAATCAGGTAGGTGAAACGTGGGGAAAAGAAAGTTCCAAATTTTGCGGGAGTTGATGTAAGCACCATAAAAATGAAGCACATAACCTGCTTGATGACAATGTCCGATTTCCAGCGCCCCCTTAGGTCCCCAACCGCATCAACCCAATGTTCAGGAATCTTGTCCGTGGGGGCTAAGATCGACAGTCCAATAAAGCCCAATGCGAAGTCAATGACCCCTGCACCACTTTCTGTCCTCCGGAACAAATGGGAGGGTTCTGGCTATTCCAATCCCTTGGAGCAAAGAAAATTCCGCCGCAGCAGACACCAGCAGAGCAAGACCAACTTGAAGATACGGGGACCTCACAGCGCGTCTCTGGTCACCACGCCAAAATATCCAAGTGTGCTCCTTCACAGAAAGAGATGAGGCCACAGTAGGGGAAAATCATGAGGGCAGCTTTATTTCGTCACTGATCAACGGTGAATGCATTTCGGCACCATTTGCCTTCCTCAGCGCCAGCAGTGTTAGAGATGTGTGCAGGTCATCGACTTAAAAATACTTCACAGTCTCCGCCCCCAACAGCAGTTAGTACTGGAGCTCACCTGTTGCAGGTCACGTAGTCTGTGTGAACTGCAACTCCCAAAATCCATTACGAAAATCAGGTAGGTGAAACGTGGGGAAAAGAAAGTTCCAAATTTTGCGGGAGTTGATGTAAGCACGATGAAAATGAAGCACAAAACCTGCTTGATGATATATATATTCCACAAAGTGATTGGGAACACCCACTGCCGCCAAACCAAAGTGCGCGTCGACACATGAACCTCCCAGTCACGGTCCAATTAATTCACCAACACTTCCAATGTCTCAAAGAAAGCATTATACTGAAAAAATGGTAGTCAACAGCAAAGGGCGCTCAGCACTATATCAGGGATAGTTCTTAAAAGAAAATCAATTAGAGCGGTGCTACCAGAGGAGAGGGTGCGGCTACCATACACCCCCCGATATGACCCACCAAGGCGAGTTGTAATACAAAACCAAATTCCCCCGAGCACTCAGTAGTATATAAAATTTATCTACAATATTCAATAATCAAATGGCACAGTCACAAAATATATCAGTCCATATATATAGATCCAATACGTCAGATCCTCGTGTTCTTGAAACAGATTTATTTCTTGTTAACTTCCAAAATGCAGCCTTAGTCTTTTCCAAATTCTCAATAATATACAGCAGCCAACACATGTTTCGTCGTGCTGGGTAAAGCACATAGACCTCGTCAGGGCTGCAATTAAATAAACAATATGCAAAATTCCCTATCCAAACATAATGTTTTCAAAGTATGTCTATTCACATTCCATTGGTTGGAAAGGAATCCCGTGCAGAAGAAAGAATGGAATCAAAACCCAAATATTAAAGGTCACCCGATTTTAGTGTCTACAAAAGATTAATCCATCACCAGTATAAAGAAATAGGTAAAAAAAAAAAACTATTTGAAGTAAGTCACCTGATCTCACACGCCTCTATATTGTTACAGCTATTCTAGCACCGGATCATTCCAATATGTAATCCTGAAATAACGATTGGCCATCATTATTCCAGTAACTACCCTGATATAATTCACACTACCCACAATCAACATAATTATTCAAAATTAAGAGTCCACTTCCAAGACAAGAGTCAAATTTATCTCGAAACATAATGCCCCAGTATGAGTCAAACCATTTTACAGTTTTCTCAAGTAACCACTTAGTACGGTTGCCCCACAGTACTAGTCTAATTAAATATCATCATTATATCACACATGTATCTCACAGTGTACTTCACACGTAAAGTCAACATAACATATATAATGAAGCGGTGAAATTACCGTATTATATTGGTCCACCGCCGTGTACAATATTTTCAAATCATTCAGTTTAGTCTTCGCTCCCTAGAACCCCAGTAACAAAGTAAATAATTACTCTACTTGTACGTCTATGCACTCTGTAAATAATAATTACCGAAAAAAAACACTATCTACTCACCCAATTACTTCAGGTAGAAGCATACTTAATATCAGTCCCAATAAAAGAGAAAGTCAATATCTAATCAGTCACATTCGACAACCTGTATTGACACATAAAACGGAGGTTAATGTAATAACCCATCCGTTTTCCACATTGCCAAATACTCCCAAAACCATTTATATTACAATCCACGCTCGTAAAGAAAGTCATCCGCAAGAATCTCATTCACCATATAAGTTATCCTGTCGGGTCGTGTATATCTACATTCCCCTGGGTAGCCGGCGTTCTACATAAGCAATTGGTTTGATCAAGATCTAATCAGCGAAGACGAAAAGAAATTCCTTTCGGTAGAGAATTCTGTGGTTCCTACCATAGATTTCCGACCAAAAATCCACAAAATTTTTGAGAAAACCTCCAGGACGCCCTACAATATCCAGTTGTGGTAGTCTCTAAGAGAATATTGCTTTATATGTGGATCATTTTCTTGCACCGATAGTACTGACTCTCAGTTCTTATATCAAAGACACTGGAGATTAAGCAACTGTTTTATTTTTATGTTGGGTTTCTTGTCACCTGTGCGATTAGGGTACTCTGACACTTTGCCACTATATCTGCATGCCTTACATTTAAGACAAGGAAAAAAGCCCGCTGATTTGGATAATTTGATGGGTTGGATCATTGTTTTAAAATGACTGTGGACTAGATGGTCTGCCAGAGAAGGACATCTTTTATGTGTAATTAGTGGTCTCTGCAGCAGGTTCTTTTTGAGGATCCTGTCTGCGGTAAGTATATGCCAGTGTTTTTGGAAAATGTTTACGATTTCTCCTGACTTGGTGTTGAATTCAGTTATCATTCGTACCTCATCAGGTGCCTCTGTTCTTGGTTTAGGTATTAGGAGATCCCTCCTATTGATCCCGGAGGCTTTCACACTGGCCTGTTTAAGGATGTTTTTATTATACCCCCTTCTCTCAAACCTTTCTTATGCCTCAATCGTCGCCTGCCTGTAGTCTCGTTCCAAAGAGCAATTTCTCTTCAAGAGGAGAAACTCGCCATATGGTACATTCTTTACCAGACTCTTGGGATGGTATGAGCTGGCATGCAGAACTGCATTACCCGCCGTGGGTTTTCTGTACAAGCGGGTTTGCAAGATGTTATTGTGCACAAATACTTCCAGATCTAAGTAGTTAATGCTGGTGGTACTAATAGTACTTGTGAACTTTAAGTTGAGAGTGTTGGTATTTAAAATGGCAATGTACTTTTCCGCAGATAGACGATCACCGTGCCAAATTAGGAACAGGTCGTCTATGTATCTGGTCCACATAAGGATCTTTTCAGTCCATTCATTATTGGCATCTTTCCATGCCTCATGCTTCTCCCACCAGCCCAGGAACAAGTTCGCGTAGCTGGGGGAGAAGCATGAACCCATGGAAGTACCCCTCTTCTGGTTGTACATAGTCCCATCAAATAGAAAGTTGTTATTATATAAACAGAATCTAATCATAGACAAAATCATGGTACTGTGACTACGAAAATGTTCGGGTTTCTGATCTAAAAACCACTTAATGGCGGTTAGACCCTCCTCGTGATTGATGCAGGTGTATAAATTCACTACATCTAATGTAATTAATAACATTTCGGAGTCCCATGTTATATTGTCCATGATGCTTAGGAAGTCCTGGGTGTCTTTCAGATAGGATGGGAGATCTTTTACGAAGGGTGCTAAATATGAATCAATAAATCTGGAGGTATTTTCAAGGAGGCTCCCGATAGAGGACACAATTGGGCGTCCTGGAGGTCTTTTTGCATGTTTGTGTACCTTTGGAAGGTGGTAAAAAGTTGGTACAATTGGTGCTTCACATTTCAGAAAAAGGTACTCATCCATAGTCAACATACCTTCTTTCTGCCAGTTGTCTAGCATATTGTGGAAAGTCAAAATGCTTTTGTTATATTCTGCTCTTTGTATAGGAGTATAACATTCCTTGTCTCTCAAATGTCTGTGTGCCTCTGAAAGGTAATGATCCCGATCAAAGATAACGTTTCCTCCTTTATCTGAAGGTTTGATTTCGATAGTTGTATCCTCTTTGAGTGATCTAATTGCCTGCCACTCTCTTTTCGATATGTTCGATGTTTTTTGATTCATTTTTCTTTTCGCTCCAGATGAGATTTTGTCAAGATCTTCAAGTACCGCTTAATTAAAAAGATCAATAGCATCATAGTTTGTCATAGGCAACTTTTTTGACTTGTTCTTCATCATACTCGGGTCTCTTTTTTGCGTGATGTTAGTTTGTTCTGCCGACTCAGCAGTTGTGGTGTTTAACATTAGTTCTTGTGTGGGTCTTAGAAGTATATCTGCCAGTTCTTCACATGTGGGTACAATTGGAACTGCAGTCCTTGATTCTGTGATTTCAGTTTTTGGAGATTGTAAAAAGATCTTCTTGAACTTGAGTTTCCTGATGTACTTGAATAAATCAATCCGTACTTTCACAGGATCAAATTCAATGGCTGGGCAGAAGCTTAAGCTTTTCTTGAGAATGGAAATTTCATTGTCTGTTAATTTTCTCTTGGATAAAAAATAAAATAAAATAATTATATATATATATATATCCAAGTGTGCTCCTTCAAAGAAAGAGATGAGGCCACAGTAGGGGAAATCATGAGGGCAGCTTTATTTCGTCACTGATCAACGGCAAATGCATTTCGGCACCATTTGCCTTCCTCAGCGCCAGCAGTGTTAGAGATGTGTGCAGGTCATCGACTTAAAAATACTTCACAGTCTCCGCCCCCAACAGCAGTTAGTACTGGAGCTCACCTGTTGCAGGTCATGTGGTCTGTGTGAACTGCAACTCCCAAAATCCATTACGAAATCAGGTAGGTGAAACGTGGGGAAAAGAAAGTTCCAAATTTTGCGGGAGTTGATGTAAGCACCATAAAAATGAAGCACATAACCTGCTTGATGACAATGTCCGATTTCCAGCGCCCCCTTAGGTCCCCAACCGCATCAACCCAATGTTCAGGAATCTTGTCCGTGGGGGCGAAGATCGACAGTCCAATAAAGCCCAATGCGAAGTCAATGACCCCTGCACCACTTTCTGTCCTCCGGAACAAATGGGAGGGTTCTGGCTATTCCAATCCCTTGGAGCAAAGAAAATTCCGCCGCAGCAGACACCAGCAGAGCAAGACCAACTTGAAGATACGGGGACCTCACAGCGCGTCTCTGGTCACCACGCCAAAATATCCAAGTGTGCTCCTTCACAGAAAGAGATGAGGCCACAGTAGGGGAAAATCATGAGGGCAGCTTTATTTCGTCACTGATCAACGGTGAATGCATTTCGGCACCATTTGCCTTCCTCAGCGCCAGCAGTGTTAGAGATGTGTGCAGGTCATCGACTTAAAAATACTTCACAGTCTCCGCCCCCAACAGCAGTTAGTACTGGAGCTCACCTGTTGCAGGTCACGTAGTCTGTGTGAACTGCAACTCCCAAAATCCATTACGAAAATCAGGTAGGTGAAACGTGGGGAAAAGAAAGTTCCAAATTTTGCGGGAGTTGATGTAAGCACGATGAAAATGAAGCACAAAACCTGCTTGATGATATATATATTCCACAAAGTGATTGGGAACGCCCACTGCCGCCAAACCAAAGTGCGCGTCGACACATGAACCTCCCAGTCACGGTCCAATTAATTCACCAACACTTCCAATGTCTCAAAGAAAGCATTATACTGAAAAAATGGTAGTCAACAGCAAAGGGCGCTCAGCACTATATCAGGGATAGTTCTTAAAAGAAAATCAATTAGAGCGGTGCTACCAGAGGAGAGGGTGCGGCTACCATACACCCCCGATATGACCCACCAAGGCGAGTTGTAATACAAAACCAAATTCCCCCGAGCACTCAGTAGTATATAAAATTTATCTACAATATTCAATAATCAAATGGCACAGTCACAAAATATATCAGTCCATATATATAGATCCAATACGTCAGATCCTCGTGTTCTTGAAACAGATTTATTTCTTGTTAACTTCCAAAATGCAGCCTTAGTCTTTTCCAAATTCTCAATAATATACAGCAGCCAACACGTGTTTCGTCGTGCTGGGTAAAGCACATAGACCTCGTCAGGGCTGCAATTAAATAAACAATATGCAAAATTCCCTATCCAAACATAATGTTTTCAAAGTATGTCTATTCACATTCCATTGGTTGGAAAGGAATCCCGTGCAGAAGAAAGAATGGAATCAAAACCCAAATATTAAAGGTCACCCGATTTTAGTGTCTACAAAAGATTAATCCATCACCAGTATAAAGAAATAGGTAAAAAAAAAAAACTATTTGAAGTAAGTCACCTGATCTCACACGCCTCTATATTGTTACAGCTATTCTAGCACCGGATCATTCCAATATGTAATCCTGAAATAACGATTGGCCATCATTATTCCAGTAACTACCCTGATATAATTCACACTACCCACAATCAACATAATTATTCAAAATTAAGAGTCCACTTCCAAGACAAGAGTCAAATTTATCTCGAAACATAATGCCCCAGTATGAGTCAAACCATTTTACAGTTTTCTCAAGTAACCACTTAGTACGGTTGCCCCACAGTACTAGTCTAATTAAATATCATCATTATATCACACATGTATCTCACAGTGTACTTCACACGTAAAGTCAACATAACATATATAATGAAGCGGTGAAATTACCGTATTATATTGGTCCACCGCCGTGTACAATATTTTCAAATCATTCAGTTTAGTCTTCGCTCCCTAGAACCCCAGTAACAAAGTAAATAATTACTCTACTTGTACGTCTATGCACTCTGTAAATAATAATTACCGAAAAAAAACACTATCTACTCACCCAATTACTTCAGGTAGAAGCATACTTAATATCAGTCCCAATAAAAGAGAAAGTCAATATCTAATCAGTCACATTCGACAACCTGTATTGACACATAAAACGGAGGTTAATGTAATAACCCATCCGTTTTCCACATTGCCAAATACTCCCAAAACCATTTATATTACAATCCACGCTCGTAAAGAAAGTCATCCGCAAGAATCTCATTCACCATATAAGTTATCCTGTCGGGTCGTGTATATCTACATTCCCCTGGGTAGCCGGCGTTCTACATAAGCAATTGGTTTGATCAAGATCTAATCAGCGAAGACGAAAAGAAATTCCTTTCGGTAGAGAATTCTGTGGTTCCTACCATAGATTTCCGACCAAAAATCCACAAAATTTTTGAGAAAACCTCCAGGACGCCCTACAATATCCAGTTGTGGTAGTCTCTAAGAGAATATTGCTTTATATGTGGATCATTTTCTTGCACCGATAGTACTGACTCTCAGTTCTTATATCAAAGACACTGGAGACTTTTTGAGAATCCTTATGAAAACCATATGACAGCCAGACTATTAGTCACCATTGACATTGTGTCATTGTACACATCTATAGGACATGATGTTGGAATAAAGGTCACCTCTTGCTTTCTCAAACAGACCTATCGGCGAACAAACATTCAGCTATGCTGATAGAAATTATGGACCTTTGCCTTAAAAACAATATTTTCCTCTTTAACAAAAAGCTGTACTCCCAAACGTGTGGGACTGATATGGGAGTTTTTCTCTCCAAGCTATGCAAATCTCATGATGGGGTGGTGGGAGAAGTGCATAGCTTGGAGAGAGGAAAATGACGAGCATACAGCGAGGGAAGCCTTATGGCTTCGTTTCATAGACTATCTTTTCCTTCTGTGGAGAGGAACTGAGATTCAGTTCCTGGAGTATCTGGCAATTCTAAATAATAATGAAGTGGGGTTAAAATTGACCCATAACATCCACCCTAATCAAATTGAATTCCTGGACACGAGGGTGTACATTAAAGCTAACAAAATCCACACCTCAGTATTCAGGAAAAAGACGGCCACGAACAGTCTGCTACATGGGTCCAGCTTCCATCCACAGTCATCTATAAGGAGCATCCCCTATGGGGAATTCCTTAGGATGAAGCATAATTGCTCAGAACACAATGAAATGGAAAAGAAATTCAAAGAAACAACAGAACAGTTCCTACACAGAGGTTATAAATACAACGACATCCAAAAGAGGGAGAAACGAGCAAGGCAGAAGAGCAGAGTAGAGACTCTAGTGGAAAATAAGTTGAAAGATGACAATAACAAAGATGAACAACCACGTCTGATTTTGATTTACAGTAAAGAGAGCTATGAAATTCAAAAAATACTTGAAAAATACTGGAACGTATTAACAAACGATCCGGACATTGGTAACGATCTAGGCAAATGCTCCATGATTACATATAGGAAAGCACCATTCCTTTCGGATACCATAGTAAGAAGTCACTTTGAAAGTTAAAAAAAACAACATGGCTAGCGGCAAGACAACAAGGCTTCAGAAAGTGCACAACATGCAAAGCATGTAAAATTGGGAGGAACTTAAATTCTATCAAAGACACAAGAGAACGAGTGTTTGAAGTTAAGGACAACATCAATTGTCAAACAAGTCACGTTGTGTATATATGCTGGAGTGCTTCCGCGGCAAAAGATACATTGGAAGCACAATACGTCCCTTGAAAAAGAGAGTGCTGGAACATATAAGAGCTGTGGAAAATGACGACACTACTTATGCGATGGCTAAACATATGAGAACGCATTCCGGTCGCACTTGGATGGACATGAAGTACTCCGGACTAGCTATGGTACCGGTACACGAAAGAGGAGGCAATTGTGTCTTGAAACTGAGACGTCTGGAATCTACACTAATTATACAGTTCCGAACAAAGGTCCCAATTGGGCTCAATGGGGACGAGGAAATGTATATACACTTATAAACACTTTGTAAATATCTTGTAAACAAGGGAAAACAAATATCGTTTTCCTAATTGAACTGCCACCATCCGTGATGAAATATGTTATGTTGATCACAAAAATAGCAAAGTCATTGGTATTTTTTGTTTCTGTTGATAGTTCCCAAATTGAATATAGGTTGTGAGGTATAATATGTGGGCACTCAGCCCAAGAATTGAAGTTGTTGATAAATATCAAAATGTGACTCAGTCAAACTGTGTATGGTCATATAAACTTGATACAAAATTTAGATCATTATGACTTTATAATTGATTAATGTACTAATTTGAGTACATGACTTATACAAAACGACTCTTAGATCAATATGCAAAAGTGGATGTGATAACAGAACTTTTGAGGCTATTTTGTGATAAGTTGAAAATAAGTAACTAAATTTCCCACAATACCTAATAATGGGTAAAGTGGTGAATTACTATTTAAATAGAAATCAAAGAGGGACTCTTGAAAAATAAAGACTCTGCAACTTTTGCCAAGAAGTGTGCCGTGATTTGACTGCTTGTTGAAGATTATTATTGTGGGAGCTGGCCCTCTCCCGCCACGAGCACCAGCTGTGATAGTGCTCCCCCCCCCCCGTTTAAGGACCGCGTTGTTGAGGAATATATATATATATATATATATATATATATATATATATATTCCTCAACAACACGGTCCTTAAACTGGGGGAGAACTATCACAGCTGGTGCTCGTGGCAGAAGAGTCCCAGCTCCCACAATAATATTCTTCAACAAGCAGTCAATCACGGCACACTTCGCGGTCGCCAGTAGGTGTATATATAGTTAGGACCTAGTTACCATAGGAAATCCCCAACATTCTATTGGAAATAACTTTGGCGCTGATTGAGGAATCTGCGTGTAATTTTCCTTAAATTTGCTCATCTACGCTCCGCTCCTTCCCTGAAAGTTTCGGGGGGATTCATCAAGCGGGGGCCGAAAGGGGGGTCCCAAAACGTGTTTTCCCCATGTTAATTTCCATAGGGATCTTTAGACACGGCTACAGCCCGAACGGCTGAAAGGAATTACACCAAACTTGGCAAAATTGTAGGGCCTGGTATGCACATGTGCCTTTGCTACGTTTGGTGAAAATCCCTGCAGTAGTTCTTGAGAAAATTGAATTTGAAATTTTTCAAATGGCATTTTCTATGGGACCTTTAGACAAGGCTACAGCCCGAACGGCTGAACGGAATTACACCAAACTTGGCAAAATGGTAGGGACAGGTATGCAGTAGTGCCTTTTCTATATTTGGTGAAAATCCCTCCAGTAGTTGTTGAGAAAATTGAATTCGAGCAAATTATATATCTATATGCGTTCACCGTACGCGCACTGTACGCGTACGTGCGCGTACCTTTATGTGCGCGAGCGAGTTTCTGATTGGCTGGCAGTCGACTGTCAACATTCCAAACTGTCCAAACTAGGAAGTGTTGGCCACCATCTTGTCTTTCAGGAGAACTGAGGCACAAGAGAGCCCAAAAAAAGAGTGGAAAACACGAAAAGGGGGCAGGGTAGAGACCCCCCAACCCTCTAGCCCTTCTCAGGGGGTCCTAGAGGGACCACCAAGGGCAAACAAAATATATAATTTGAAACAAATCGAGGGGTACGTGCGCGTACCCTGCGATTTAAAAAAAATAAAAACAATTGTTTGCACTTGGTGGTCCTTCTGGGACCCCCTGAGAAGGGCTAGGGGCCAGGGGGTCTCTACCCTGCCCCCTTTTCGCATTTTCCACTCTTGTTTTGTGCTCTCTTGTGCCTCACTTCTCCTGAGAAACAAGATGGCTGCTCAGGTTGTCCCAGAAGGATAATAACATACATAAACGTTATCCGCTAATAGAATTAGCATTTACAAAACCTTTGAAATTTATTGAAAAAAATATTGGTTTCACGCCTGATATAGTTAGGAATTAGCATTTAAAAAACCTTGCAAATTCACTTAAAAAACCATAGGCTTCAGGCCTTCTATAGTTAGGAATTAGCATTTTAAAAACCTTGCAAATTCACTTGAAAAAACCATAGGTTTCAGGCCTTATATAGTTAGGAATTAGCATTTAAAAAACCATTGAAATTGCTCCTATATAGTTAGTTGTACTAACTATATTTCGCACGCCCGCAATCCACTGCGGATGATGTCACATATTACATCATTCATGACATGGTCAGTGGCATCACTGATGACATCACTGATGACATCTCAAATGACATCACTGATGACATCTCATTTGACATCACTGATGACATCACTGATGACATCATCCAGTGACTGTGTATTTCTGTAAAGTTTAAATATGTTTCTCTCCCAACCAGGAGTGCGCAAGGAGGCGCCTTTGCAGAATGGTGGAATAAGGGGGCATGACCTCCAAACACCTCTCAGCAATCCTGCGGTGTTTGACTTACTGGAAGTAAATGGAGGTCTTGTTGGCACCCACGGATACTTCATTTCCCAACCAGCAGTCCACCACAAGTCGCAATTGCAGAGTGGTGGAGAAAGGGGCAGGGATGTGAAATTCTAATAGCCCGACACCCAGGATTTATTGTTTGGGGTCAAGGGCAATACGTTTAAATGTGTATTTTGTCCTTGAGACAAGTAGGCCCAACCCACTGCAGCACAAACTTTTTGGCTGCCACGTTACAGTAACACATTATGGATCAGTGAAGAACATTGTCTGCAGTTAAGGTAATATTTGTGTCTATGTGTTAATGCTGTCCAAACCTGTATTTATGGTTCATTAATGCAAAGAATTTATTAATAGGCTAAGTGCACTAAGTAAAATGTTGTAAGCTCGGACTGCACTACAGTGGTTCCAGTATAAAAATGTGTACACACGTTTTCAAAGTTTAGCAGTATGAAGCTATGTATAATGCTCCCAGAATGCTCTCTGATTTGATGCAAATATTTGGAGAAGCTTGAAAGCAAGCTTGAGGGGTCTTTCTTTTCAAAATAAAATGTTCACAAAAAAATGCAAGTAGGGAAAAAAAACATTTTGTTTAAGTACTGTAAGATCTTAAATACCATTTCTTTGCAACATCTTTTAGTAAAATGTGTTGATGTATGCTAGTATTTCCCAATAAGATTATGGGAAACAAAGATAAAAAAGCAGTGGCAAAGCCAGCAGGTCTGAAATTGATGGTCATCTTTTTGGTTGTGTCACTTGTTTTGGTATGGTTTCTGTAAAACATTAATTGTATGGGAGATACCAGGCCCTCACCATTATAAAAAACAATGGCAAAAGCAAAAATTGTTTTGGGTTCAAAAAGCACACATTGCCACAGTAGTTCATAGCAGTGAACAAAACTACTTTGTTTGCCGATATGCTCCTTGTAAAAAGAGCAGAATGCTGTGAGAGAGAGAGAGAGAGAGAGAGAGAGAGAGAGAGAGAGAGAGAGAGAGAGAGAGAGAGAGAGAGAGAGAGAGAGAGAGAGAGAGAGAGAGAGAGAGAGAGAGAGAGAGAGAGAGAGAGAGAGAGAGAGAGAGAGAGAGAGAGAGAGAGAGAGAGAGAGAGAGAGAGAGAGAGAGAGAGAATTGTAATAAACACAAAGGCCATGGTTAACATCAGACTTAATTAGGGGCCCAATTATGAAAGAAAGTTATATTTACAACTTTTTAGAATTCACAAAAATGTACATAAGTAGGCCAAGAAATCATGGTGAACTGCATTTTACAACAAGCAGTTATACATGTGTAGATTTGCTCATGCGAAAATCTGAGGGTTTGCAAGTTCACTGTCCCTCCAACCACTTTTTTCCCCAACCTTTCGCAGTATGGAAAAAGGTTGGAGAAGAGTTGGTGAAAATTCTTAAAACATGTAAGTTAATAGATTTGCACAGATTCAAAAGGGCATTTCAACCACAGAACTATTGCTTACCACTACCTTCACCCCCAGTATATAGATCTGGGGAAACGTGGCAACATAAGAGAATGGCTAGTGTTCAAACCCTACTATTGTATGAGTCTGGCATAATCGGAGAGGCTATATCAGAGCTCTTATATAATAACATTGCTGCCATAAATTGTCGCTGCATTACATGGCACAAAAGGTACAAGTGGATTTTGTTACAGGACAAGTAGATTTTGGAACTAACCTACCCCATGGCCTCTGAAGTCCTCTCAGCAATTAGGCTGTTTGGGATTTAACCGGAGGGCTTGCAGGCCCCCCAAGGACCCTTCGCATCCAAGAGAACTTCATCCCCCAACCAACAGTGCGCCACAGAGGTGCATTTGTAGGTTGTGAAGAAAGGGGGTGTGGCCTCAGGCAACTTGCTGGTTTGAGGAGAAAAAAAGTTATGTATTCGGGCCCCCTGTCCCAGGGCCACTTTTGGCCCTGGAGACCACCATCCCCCGGGTTCAGGCCTATTTTTATTGGGGTGGAGTTGGGGGGGGGGGGATGCGGACCTGCTATCTGGCCCAGGTGACCCCATCCCCAGGTGGCTGGCCCCTTTTAAAACGTTTACATTGAAAGCAGGGGGGCGCTCGCACCGCCTCCCTGGATGATTTCAGCCTTGGAGATCCCATTCTCCAGCTTCTAGTGTGGGTGCACTAATCCAACCCAGTACAAAAGGGGGTGGTAATGGACAGAGCATCTGAACCAATCAAACACTCACACCCAGTCAAAAGATCTGGGTTTAATCCATCACCGTTCTTTAGCCCACTCTGCCACCCCAGTTCAGACATGGCTATATGCAAATCAGTCTAACCATGTGCCTCATGGGAACAGTCCAGCACGAACCGTGGCAGGGTATGCTCAGACGTGAGTCCCTTGCTCACTTTGTCACTGGATTCAAGCAAGCCGGGCTGAAGACGGCTGGAATGCCAGAAACCGGTCCTCTGTAGCTTGTTTCCGGTCCAGGGAAGACATGGCTTGGCAGTTCGGGCTGGACTGTTCCCAGACTGTTTAGTGACAGAGTGATTGTTGAATTGAAAACACTCAACAGGAAAGTTTTGAGTCAGAAGAATCAGTCCAAATATAATGACAAACAGTACCATAGACTTGTGAGCAAACTACAAAAGAACAAAGACATTATCATCAAAAATGCTGATAAGGGAGGAAATACAGTGCTTTGGTCAACTAAGGATTACATCACCGAAGCCCAGAGACACCTGAACGACACCTCCTGTTATCATTTAACTTCCCAGTTTGCGATGAACAAATGCAATGAGTCTACACGCAAACAAATGCACACGTGGAAACGGAAAAGTTTGCTCACAAAGGACGAGTGTAATTTTTTGGTAAAAGATCATCCCATTACACCGGTGTTGTATTTTCTACCGAAAATCCATAAACAGGTAACACCCACTCCAGGTCGTCCAATCATAGCTGCCATTGGTAGCAACAATGAAAACCTCTCCAAATATATAGACTATTTTTTGCAGCCTTACATGCAGAATCTTCCGTCCTTTGTTAAGGACACTACGGACTTTCTCACTAAGCTCATGCAAGTGGAATGGAATGCGAATCTACTATTCTTGGTAATGGACATTGAATCGCTTTACACGTCGATACACCATCAGCATGGCATGAAAGCGTGTAAACATTATCTGGACAGACGAGACATTGTTTTCGTGAGCATAACACCATGTTAATGGAAATGTTAAATATCTGTCTAACTACTAATTTTTTCAAGTTTCAGGGTCAGATATACCAACAACTCCGCGGTGTGGCGATGGGCTCGTGTTTCTCCCCCTGCTACTCATGCTTGCATGTAGGCTGGTAGGAGGAACATGAGCTCAAAACCACACACCGCCATTGGTTACCTCATATCAAACACTATTGGCGTTTTATAGATGACGTCTGCATCATCTGGCAGGGTACAGCAAATGAGGCTGAAATGTTTGTTGAGGAAGTTAATAAGAACTCCTTTAATCTTAAATTCACCTCCACCATCACGACTGACTCAGCCGAATTTCTTGATGTCAACATTTTCATTAAAAATGACCGAATTGAAACCTGCCTGCACAGAAAGGCCACTGCTGGCAATTCAATTTTGCACGCTCACAGTGCTCACCCTGCCCACACTATTCGAAGTGTCCCCTATGGCGAGTTCATTCGCATCTGCAGAATATGCAGTGAAAATGACTCCTTGGAGAAATGTCTCAATGAATCTAGACAACGTTTTATTCATAGGGGATACTCTGACTTCGTCCTTGATAAGGCTCTCTACAAAGCTCGCGCTATTGAGCGTAAAACACTTCTGATGCCCAAAATTCCTAACATCTCTACTGATGAAAGCACTGTGCGACTCATTACTAACTATAGTACACAGGAGCATAAAATCAGGGGCATCATCACTTCTGAATGGCCTATAATCCTCACGGATGTCATTCTTGGACCTATACTATCTAAAAATCCTAATATCACATTCAGAAGATCACCTAGCATGCGCGATGCTCTTGACAGATCCATGCCCGAAGATCCACCTAAAAAGAGTCTAACAACCAGGACTGGATTCTTCCGGTGCACTTCGTGCCGAGCCTGCACTTTTGCTAAGAATAGTACCCACTATTTCACCGCATTTTGCTCCACACCTGTCCCTATTCGTGAACACCTCACATGTAGATCAGAATTTGTTGTATACAAACTGAAATGTACATGCAACCTGGAGTACATTGGAAGTACCAAACTTCCGGTACACCAACGGATATTGCAGCATATCCGTGCAATTGTCAATAGCGACAACTACCCTGTCGCGAGACACTTTCGCGCTGTCCATGACAAAAAATTGAGGGATCGCGAATATACAGTTTTGTGCTCAGTACCTCAACCCGGACGGGGAGGTGATAGGATGAAACTTCTTCGGCAGAAAGAATCTCATTTAATTCTGGCCTTAGACACCAAGGCACCTAATGGTTTAAACTTGACCGAAGATCTGAGCAATTTTCTATAAACTGTATAGGGACAGGTCAAGATGATAATTGTTTCTGTATCATGTTTTGAGTTTTCTGATGTGGCGTAGATTATCACAGAGTGGTTGGCCGGCCGGTCAGCCTGCATTTGTATATACTTTGTTTAGGTGTTTTATTCTAATTATATTGAAATACTTATTTTGTGAAGTTTGACACCTACTTGTAAAGTTTCCTGTTATATAATCATGTTAGGTCCCGTCAGGCATATTTTTCTTCAGCTGTGACTGTTTTTATAATTTCTTATACCTTCCCCTTCACCATTTCCTTTTTTTCATTTTATCTTGCTTTCTCCTACTTTTTTTGGTTCCATTTTGGTTTAGTTTTGATTCTCCTTAATATGTTGCTTTGGTCCCATGTTCACTTTAATAATTTGTGAGTTATGCACTGCACAGGTCGTGATTCTTAGCTGCTTATTAAAAGTTCAGCAGGCTAATGTTATTTTTTGGCACTATGTCATCATTTTGCTTGTTTATATTCATATGAACAATATAGCCTTAGATGGGGTTTTTTCAAGCACTTGCCGTCACTGTCCTATGTAAATATACAGCCCTCCTTTGTAAATCTTTCCTGTGTAAATAGTATTAATGCTTGATACATTTAGTGCGTTTAACTTCATGTAACCATTTGTGACCATGAGCGTTTCAGTATCCAATATGTTGCATTCTTTGTTACTTTGTTTCCATATCATGTTTGGTTTTAGTCCTTCCTTAGTGTTTATTACCTGGAGAAGGCGTGTTACAGCAGTGGTGTTCATTGTAGCCCTTAGTTTCTGTTCACTATTTAAACACTTTTTTGTTTCTGGCGCGCTGTGTGATCAAGCTCTCTTGTAGAGTGAAACGCGTCATCCTTAATAAAACAACGTCTTCCCTGCTTCCTACTGGTGGATTCACTTTGTTGAGGCTTTATTCAACTGCTGGTTACGAGGTTTTGTGCGGTCCCGACCGTTGGTTCCGGTATTTTCCTGGAACCTGGACTGTTTGCTTCATATTATATATATATATATATATACATACACATATACACACACATATATATACATATACACACACATATATACATATATATATATACACAATTCATTTAAGACCAGTTCATTATAAACATCAACAGTGTCTTTAGCTGATGACGGTGTGAAACGTGACCTTGGTCTAAAAGGTGTTGGGGCATCTTGGTTGATATTGATGTCTTCTTCCTGGGCAATATTATCCGCAAGATCCTCTGGTTCCACATTTTGAGCTTCCATATTTGTTGCTCTCAATACCATCATTAAATCCATATCATCCACCCTTAGGTTATCCTCAATTGCAGCGCCAGCCACGGGGGTCTCAGGTGCCTTGCGGCTCGGGTTTACAAGGAAATGTTTTTTAAGTTTGAGTAATCTTATAAGCTTAAAGAGGTCAATGCGAGTTTGCACAAAGTCCATGTCAGCCTCTGGGCAAAATGATAAGCCTAGTTCCAAAATCCTCTGTTCCCCCTTTGTCAATTGAATGTTTGTTAAATTGATGATGGTCATTTCTTTGGTGGAATTCTCTATTGCTTCGTCGATTTCTTCTTCTGCTCTTGATATCCGCGCCCGGCGTTTCGACCCCTTCCGCCGGTTTGCCCTCTGCCTTTTCCTCCTGGTGGTTCTGAGTTTGCACTCTGCGTTGGTGGCCTTTGACGCAGATTGTAGCGTCGCTCCACGTTTAAATAGCCCAGTTCATCTATCACGGATGGTATTACACCCGGTGTGGGTCTATTGGTTTCTCCTTCCGTGTCATAGTCAGAGCTTGTAACACTGCTTAGGTCAGATGCAGGTTCAGTTCCTGATTTCGATAGGTTAGCCGGTTGCGCCTGTTTTTGTTGTCTAATGGCGTCGAACTTTTTTGCAAAGGTATATATTTGACCTCGATCGTAATCTTGTTTGTCACGCTGGAATTTATGTGTTTTACGATCTTTGAGTGATAATTCCAGTTTTTTTATTCTTTCTTTGCTTTCGGCTTTGAATTTGGATATGGTGGCTTGGTCTTCCTCTTTGCTTAAATCATTCATGATTTTTTCTATTTCCTCCAAAATCTTTTTCCTATCGATATCGGCATATTTAATAAGAATGCCTAAGATTCTCCGTGAAGAATCATTATTGTTTGCTGCCCATTCCTTCAACATTTCTGGGTTTGGGTCTTCGTAGCTCGGCGCAAACATCACACAGAGACCTCGGGTATGCGTTGAACTTTTAGATACCTTTGCAGCGACTTGGATTCCCACCATTTTGAGACTTCGGATCTTTTGAGCTTTTCCAGCCTTCTTAGTCGTACCATAAGGTCATTTTGTACACTCCCACTTGTGCCTGGTACTACGCCGTCACTCAAGGGACAACTTTCGTCAGTAAATACTTGTAGCGCTGCTTGCCTTCGCTCGTTAACCTCAGCGGCATCCATGTTCAGAATTAATAAATCAGCGTCGTCGCTGCAATCTCAACCGCCCAACGTTCAAAGTGTTAAATCACGAGTTCGTAAGGGCTTCACTCTCTCCCCCGCAGGTAGTCACAGGGTCAGTCTTACCCGCTCTCCTTGGTTATGCTGCAGAGTCACCGAGGGAACTCCGAACAAATCCGTGGTGTCGGGGCTGCCTCCTGTAGATCCAGCCGCTTGTCTTTTTCCCGCGTTGTGGGCGGGGTGGCAGTTAGACGTATGCTACGATTATCCAGCATTCACTGCCTCCACCATACCGAGAGTTGCATCGTCACCATAAGACTCCTTGGATCGAGTCTCGCTACTCCATCATTTAAACGACCACCCCGTGTGAGATTTCAAGAATTCTTTATTTCGCCGCTGCCAAACGCGTTTCGACTACACAGTAGCCTTGATCACTGGTTACTGTTTAATGAGCGCGCGGCCATTTTAAAGAAAAAAAATATTCATGATACGTCATTAGCACCACCTGTCAACCGACAGGAAAGACAGACTTAAAATTAACTTTTCTGTAATATGTTCTTTTTACACATTTGCTTCAACATAATTAAATACATTTTTTTTTAAAAAATGCATAGCGTGTGTCATTTTATTCAATTCATGCATAACAGTGTTTTAAATAAAATCCTTCGTACGAGCGTTTCTGATATTCAACTCATGTCAAAAAACTTTATCGACAATGACACGCAGTTTTAAAGCTGCGAGCTGTACATATGTATTTTATACCCATTGTCAATCTATTTAATAAGCTGACGAATACTGCCCATGTGGGACTGCAGACTCATGTTTTCAGTTATGTTACCCATTATTAATTTAACATTTCGGCTAAATATTACTCAATGAGTTGTTATGTATACTCATACCAAATACAAATAATGTGGAAATAGAGCTCACGTGAGCAAACACACAAGTTATAACATTATAAATAAACAGACATTGTACTCGATCTTTCAATTAAATGTTGACTGCCAAGTGTAATTAACATTATCAGAAGCACTGTCCACAAAATTTTGTTCCTGATCAAAATAGTTGTCACTTATGTTTCTAGCAAATGCTACTCGTTGATTACTGACTAGGTAGTGTCATAGAGGTCTATGCAAATCTTCAATATTAAGACCGTTTGGTTGCTTGGTATTTAACTTGATTATATATCTTGATTCAAGTTTCCTTAGCTTGTTCAATCTATTGCCCCCTCTTTGACTAGCTGGAATCGAGTCAATTACACATATGGCTGAGATACCCGCCACCCCCTCTCAACACAATCCCCAAGGATGGGAAACCGGAAACAGTTCTGAAGTTTTTGGAAGACGGGAGGGAGTGACCCTCCCGGGCCGTATTTATTAAAATATGAAACAAAATTAAAACATTAAATCAACAGTTTCATATTATGTACAATTTCATTACCACATTGCGATGTTTGGCTAACCTTAACATATCCTCTAATACAAAGGTTCTCCTAGCCGAACTAACATCCTACCAAACATTTACTTAACTTTTGAAATTGTACATCCTAACGTTTAAGGGCCAACGGCAAGGTCGTAACCGGTGTCAAGATCCCTAACCCAGACATATCCCCCTCACTTGAGAGGGGCGGCACGGAGGCATACCTCAAGTGCAACTACCAATTTCCCTTGACTTGACGGGGGCCCCAATAAAACTAGACGCCACTTAAAGGTCGTACGAGGACTCGTGTGAGGTATCTAGAAGGTAGCGTAGACCCCCCCCCAAACCCCACACAACTTACCACATCTGCCGTCGCAGACGTCCTGGCCCCGGGAAATTCCCCAGGAGGGGGCTGTAACCCCTCCTACACATGAAGGGGCCTTGACCGCCTTCCCTTTCCTTTCGGCGACCCATCCTTAGAAGGGACCGCCTCCCCGTTGAGGGGCCAATGGCCACCTCCCCCGAGCGCCCCCATCCGTAATGGGTGACGCCCACTCATAGGGATCTTCCAATTAGTGCTCACCGATCATGACCTTACCGCCCGACCAAAATAAATACGACAATGATACCTAAATAACTAAAGACTAAGTATAACAGACAGTAGCAACAACAACTTCATTCAAAGCATGCTTACTGATGAACACTAAAGCACAATTACTTTATTTGCAAAACATAACACAAATCGATCATTCTTTATTGCATACTCAAAATCTTCACGATAATACCACAACCTGTAAACGAAAATCAGAATTATCCATCAAACTTTATTCAAAACCACTCGCTGTCTTCAGGGGCTGGTGGGTGGGTCAAAATTGGCTCTTCGTTCCGTCTCGAGCTCACTTGCAGCGAGGAGGTGCAGCTTCAGAGCACAGGAACAAGAGGATGCTTTCTGGTCTTGTTCCTCCTTTTATCCGTCTTCAGGGCGGGCGTAAACCCGCCCCTGCCTGCCCCAAGGGCGTGGCCAGCCGCGTCAGTGTCTAGGCCAACCCACTCTAGGGCGGGAAAAGGCGCGCCCCGGCTACGCCGCTTCGGGCATACCAGCCGAGACTCGCCTCCCGTCCAAGATGGCTTCCCGGGGGGATCGTGGTACTCTGCCATACGTTCGGGGGGACCGATTGGTCGCCCCTTTCCATATGGCTGAGATACCCGCCACCCCCTCTCAACACAATCCCCAAGGATGGGAAACCGGAAACAGTTCTGAAGTTTTTGGAAGACGGGAGGGAGTGACCCTCCCGGGCCGTATTTATTAAAATATGAAACAAAATTAAAACATTAAATCAACAGTTTCATATTATGTACAATTTCATTACCACATTGCGATGTTTGGCTAACCTTAACATATCCTCTAATACAAAGGTTCTCCTAGCCGAACTAACATCCTACCAAACATTTACTTAACTTTTGAAATTGTACATCCTAACGTTTAAGGGCCAACGGCAAGGTCGTAACCGGTGTCAAGATCCCTAACCCAGACATATCCCCCTCACTTGAGAGGGGCGGCACGGAGGCATACCTCAAGTGCAACTACCAATTTCCCTTGACTTGACGGGGGCCCCAATAAAACTCGACGCCACTTAAAGGTCGTACGAGGACTCGTGTGAGGTATCTAGAAGGTAGCGTAGACCCCCCCCCAAACCCCACACAACTTACCACATCTGCCGTCGCAGACGTCCTGGCCCCGGGAAATTCCCCAGGAGGGGGCTGTAACCCCTCCTACCCATGAAGGGGCCTTGACCGCCTTCCCTTTCCTTTCGGCGACCCATCCTTAGAAGGGACCGCCTCCCCGTTGAGGGGCCAATGGCCACCTCCCCCGAGCGCCCCCATCCGTAATGGGTGACGCCCACTCATAGGGATCTTCCAATTAGTGCTCACCGATCATGACCTTACCGCCACAGGTCCGGATAGTTGACCGGCTATCCGGACCCCCCACCACACTCCTACCTAAAGGTCATGTTTTAACGTCTTCAGCCAAGCTATGAAGTCTCCTATGAGTAACTCATTCCCCATCCGAGACAAATGAACACCATCCCCCAAGTACATACTGTCATCATTAATACACCCATGCGAGATAGAATGCAGTGCATTGGAACGGAACAACCTACTCACTTTGTTATTAATTTTTCTCACAGAGTGATTTAAAGCAGAAACAGAAAAAGCCCCCCGCCACACTTTTCGTGGGATCATATGGGACCACGCAATTGTGCACCCTGGAACTCTCCTCGCTAACCAACTTACAGTGGAAAGCATCGCCTCCAGGAGAAGTCGTCTACCAGTGGTGACCAAATCATTGCCCCCAAGATGTACTATGACTACAGACGGCGGTGACCTCGTCCGCCCTAGCAAACCCTCGAAAAATGATTGAAACTGGTCAATACAGAGACCGCCCTTTCCGTAGAAGGACACACTGTACCCGTATTCCCCAGCCACGTGCACCATGTCACCTGCCTTGAATACGTCCGCGGCACGCCTCACGTATGAGTGGCCCACGACCCACACCTCCTTTTTAACAGCCGGTGATGTCTGACCGCTGGCCCGGTGTTGGGTCGACTGCATAGTCCGCCCCGCCTCGTAGGCTTGCGTAACTGAAAACCAAACAAAAACAAGAAGCGTGAGTACATCATTACAGCTTCACAACATGTGCAAACGCACATACCTTTTATAACAATTGGAGGACCAACGCCCCACCCGTTTAACTTGTTCCACATTCAGACCCCTGGCTGTAGCCTCTGTAGCAGCCCCTATCCGAAAGGAATGGGTCCCAAATTCGCCCGGGTTCAAGCCCGCAGCTGTAATCGACATCGCAAGCACCCGCTGAAACTGAAACCTTGTCAGTGGGGTGGCGTCCGCGTGTCTCAACAAGGTCCCCCCCCATGATGCCACCCTTCGTGTTAAATAATCCTCTAAACACTTCACTGGGCACATGGACGACCCGGGAATCCTGCGTATAATCACGCATTCACCCATCCCACTCTGATCGGTCTTGGACCTCACGAACGAGACAGTCATCGTCTCCCCTCTGATCTGAACGTGCTCTGCGCACAGTCCTCCCGTCACATCCTGCTTGTTCCTTGCCACTAATTCGCTTACCCGCATAGCCCCATGAAATGCCAGCGTAAAAGCGGCTCGGAATAACACTGTCTCAAACTGAGACGAACATGTTGTAGGGAGTCTGGATAATAACTGGGCCAACCTATCCAAACCTATCGGGCGCCTCTCATCTACTCTGCGACCCTCAAGGCGTTGCCACCCACGTAGCGCTTTTTGCACAACGAAAGACGCTGTCGGGTCCTGGATCCCATGAGCCCTAGCAACAAAGGAAATGGCAGCCCGATGCCTCTGGGCCGTGGCCACCGTTTTCCCTGCCAGATGTAATGACATCAGAAAGTTCACTACCCCTTCCTCCTGGCCCCAAAGCTCCTCTCTCGCAGTCCCCAAAAAGGCTAAATAGGACCGGAACGCCCCTTCATATGCCTTCCTCGTCCTGGGTGCTAAACTCTCTCCCACGAGGTTACGAAGTTCGGGGCACCGAGAGACCAGAGAGCTTCGGGAAAGGGTGCCGGCTCCGGGTCCGCTGTGGGAAGAAAACCCCAGAAGGCCTGCATACGAAAACGAGAAAGGGCATCAGCCGCCTGGTTCATTACCCCCGGGACATGTCTTGCTTTGAATAACACATTCAATTGCATACACAGTAATACGATTTCCTTGAGCAGTCTCAAAACCCATTTGCATCGTGCTGCCTGGCTATTGATACACTCAACCACGGCCATATTGTCAGACCAAAATACCACAGAGTGATCTCTGAACCCTTCGGGCCACGTTCTCAGGGCCACAAAAATGGGGAAAAGTTCCAGGAAAGCAATGTTACTTGTCAGTCCACTGTTATGCCACCATACCGGCCATTTTTGTGCAGACCATCAAGTGCCGAAAATGGCACCAAAACCCATGCTCCCTGCCGAATCTGTCCACAGCCCCAGCTCCCCAGAGGACACGGCCGGTTTGTTCCAGACGACTCGACCATTGAAATCCGCCAGAAATGCCAACCAAATGCGCATGTCCTGGCGGACCTCTGCCGAGAGCCTTGTGCGATGATGGCCCTCCTTCAGTCCCACCATGGCTTGAGCGATCGAACGGGAAAAGGGGCGGGCCATTGGTATAACTCTTAGGGCGAAATTCAACTGTCCCACTAACTGCTGTAATTGATGCAGCTTAACCTTAGATACACTCATACACATTTGCAGGGATGCCCTGAACTTTAACACTTTATCACTTGGTAAACGGAAACAACCTTCTCCGGAGTCTAACTCGATCCCCAGAAACTCGAGGCAAGTCGAAGGACCCACCGTCTTACCTGGTGCCAATGGAACGCCAAATTGATTCATTAAAACACAAAATGCAGCCAAAGCTTGCCCACATTCCGGATCCCCGGCTGCCCCCAGGAACAAAAAATCATCGAGATAATGCATCACATGTTGAAAACCCGTCTTCTTAGTGAAGACCCATTGTAGGAAACTACTGAATTTCTCGAAATAGGCACAAGAAATCGAGCATCCCATCGGCATACACCTATCCATGTAATACTGACCCTGAAACATGAAACCCAGGAGACGCTGATCGTCTGGATGTACCGGGAGCAACCGGAACGCTGACTCAATATCAGATTTTGCCATCAGCGCACCGGGCCCCAGGCGATTCAAAATGGCCACGGCCTCATCGAAAGATGCGTACCGTACCGAACACATTTCCGGGTCTATCGCTTCGTTTACGGAAAGACCACGTGGGGCTGACAAATTATGTATCAGCCGAAACTCACCCGGGTCCTTCTTGGGGACCACTCCTAAAGGCGAACAAACAAAATTAGCCACCGGGGGTACACTAAACGGACCGGCGACTCGGCCTCGAGTAACCTCCTTCCGGATCTTTTCCTGTACCACGGTCGTATGCTGCAAGACCGATATCTGATTTTTGCATTTTTCCACACCCTGAAAGTTCCCCACTGGGATGCGGAAACCATATGAAAACCCGTTCCGCAACACCCCAGCAGAAGCACGATCCGGGTATTCACTGAGCCAGGGAATCATTGCCAAGGTATCAATCGGGGTAGGTAAAGGCGCCCCTCGGACTATGTTAGACCTGTTTGGCACCTCCTCTACCCCCGTTATCACCTGTTTTGGCTCTGCACGTGGACTCAGGATGGGATGATTGCCCACACCCACTACATTCGTGTTTAAATTTGCACGATCCCTGGGGCCTAGTACATTTACCCCTGTTAAAATTCCAACAAACCCCCTTTTTACCTGTATTACCGGTAGGCCTCGAGTGATTGTCGGTACCCGTACCTGATCGAAAAGGCGTCCCCGCATACTGACGGGAGGATTCGCCCACATTACTCCCTACTAATGGCACTTTCAACATACCAGTTTCCTTAATTTTGGACCAGGACACAGAATCATAACAATCCCAAGTTAAGTTTTTATCATGTTCTTTTGCTTTTCTAAAAAGATTATCATAGCAAAACCAATGATTACCCTCGTGTGATACCGAGTACCCCATGATCCGTGACTGATAACTCGGCAATTCGGGTAGCAATTCGGGCCTCCGTTCTCCCAAGATCGATGTGAAAATCCCCCATGCCTTGCCCCAATTGCCAATGTTTTCATTAACCTTAAAGGCGGCCATCTTTGCGCGCCAAACACTCGGATGCATGAGATCCTTCTGACTTTTAACATGCTCCATCTCATAATGATCAGTAAGCAACGAGAAGATGTTTACATATTCCCCCGCCCATATCTTTTCTTTAATAGCTAAAGGAACATGCTGACCCAACCTCTCCCTTCGAGAGGGTGCCGACTCTTCCCTCGCAATCGGCAATGGCCGCTTACCTGAACTGGACGCTGTCTCTGCGACTAAAACCGTCCCCTGAGGCTTCTCTACGGCCGCGGCCGGCGTGGGCACCCTCGCTGCTTCACGAGTTTCCCGCAGTTGCTTCATCAACACCTGCGCGTCGACAGCCGTGGCGCCCTCGCTACTTTTACCCAACCACGCTGCTACTTGTGCTGCCAGCTCGGGCGGCATATCTTCCCCGGACACGGGGGTGACCACCACGGGAATCGGATTCCCTTCCTCCGGCACAGGAGTGGGTGCTTCGAGCGGGACCCTGGGACCCGGGGTATCTCCCCCAGCTGCTCCTCTCCTGGGCCTCTTGCCTTTTCCTCCCGGGGCCGTTCCTTCCAAAGGACGTTTCGGGCCCCCTTCCTCATTTTTATCCATCCGCCTCTTTAGGTCGGTCATCTCCTTCATGAGAACACGCAGCATCTGTTCGGTAGTCATGCGCTTTCCCGCCTTCTTCGGCATTCTCCGACAGAGTATCTGCAAAACAAACAAGAACGATTACAACGCTCAAAATTGGCTCTTCGTTCCGTCTCGAGCTCACTTGCAGCGAGGAGGTGCAGCTTCAGAGCACAGGAACAAGAGGATGCTTTCTGGTCTTGTTCCTCCTTTTATCCGTCTTCAGGGCGGGCGTAAACCCGCCCCTGCCTGCCCCAAGGGCGTGGCCAGCCGCGTCAGTGTCTAGGCCAACCCACTCTAGGGCGGGAAAAGGCGCGCCCCGGCTACGCCGCTTCGGGCATACCAGCCGAGACTCGCCTCCCGCCCAAGATGGCTTCCCGGGGGGATCGTGGTACTCTGCCATACGTTCGGGGGGACCGATTGGTCGCCCCTTTCCAATATGTCAGTCCTTTAGCATCCTTATTGTGCATTAGTTCAAAATGCCTGGCTACAGGATAAGCCCTGTCTGCATTTTTTATTGCTCGCAGGTGTTGTAAAATCCTTCTGTAGGCTTCATTGATTGTACTACCCACATACCCAAGCCCGCAAGGGCACTCGAGAATGTAGATAGCATAACCAGTCTTACATGTATATTTGTTTTTAATCTTTTCCATTCTGTTGGAAAGGCCTAATCTGTACTTACTACAGTTTACGCCGTGATTACATGCCTTACACTTTGTGCATTTCACGAAGCCATTCTTGTCAAGCCAAGTTTTTTTAGGTTGGGGTTTTTTAAGCACATTACTTACTTAACAGTCTTTGAAGGATTTTGCTTTCTTAAAATTGATTTGTGGTCTCTTGGGGACTTCTTTCCCAAGTACGGGGTCGTTCTTAATGATATGCCAATGCTTGTTGAGTATTCTTCTCACCTCAACATGTTGGTTACAAAAACCTGTTATGAATCTGCATTGGTTTTCATTATTGCTGACTTTTGTGTTACCGAAGAGGATTTGCTCTCTCTTCAGTTTTGAGGCTTTTTGTATTCCCTCTGCTATTCATGTAGTAGGGTAGCCCCGTTCTTTAAATCTTGTACTCAATATTTCTAGTTCTTTCTCAGTTTCCAAAGGAGTACTGCAATTACGCATGACTCTGAGACTTTCCCCATAGGGTATACTGCTCTTAAGGGCCATTGGGTGAAAACTTTTTGCATGCAACAAAGTGTTGCCACTGGTAGGTTTTCTGTAAAGTTTAGTTTGAATTTTCCCATTTTCGACATACACTGTTAAATCTAAGAAGTTGACACTGTTATCACTTATGGTGCTGGTAAAGGATAGGTTTAACTCATTCTTCTGAAGGTTTGATATGAATGCATTAGCCTCCAGTTCAGTGCCTTTCCAGACCAAAAACAGATCGTCGATAAAACGACTCCAATGAATAATGTTTTCATCCCACTCTTTCTGGTACTGCGTCCGGACCACCTGCTCCTCCCACCAGCCCATATGCAAATTAGCATAGCTGGGGGCGAAGCAGGTGCCCATGGCAGTACCACACGTTTGATGGAACAGTTGACCATAAAACAGGAAGTAATTGCTGGTTAAACATTTTTCCACCATTCTCAGGAGCATTTGTGTATGAGACCACAGGCTGATTGCTCTTGTACCCAAGAAATGTTTAACGGCACAAATTCCGTCCACGTGCCTAATACTTGTGTACAAACTGGCCACATCAATAGTGATCAACAAATAGTCATCTTCCCACGGTGTGTCGTATATTTTTTTCAGAAAATCTCCAGTGTCCAGCAAAAACGAAGGGAGTGTTTTTGCCAAAGGATTCAAAAAAGAGTCAGCAAATTTGGAGGTGTGTTCTAGTGCGCTGCCTATTGCTGAAATAATAGGGCGTCCTGGGTGGTTTGATAAATCCTTGTGCACCTTTGGAATTAAATAAAATACAGGTGTCGTTGGAAAATCAATCTTCAGATACATGTATTCATCATGTGTCAGAAGTGAAGAGTCATACCATTGCTTCAGCTCTGCATTGAAATATTCATGACTCTCTATCATTGTTTTTTCTTCAACGCGTACATAGCATTGCTTGTCATTAAGTTGCCGGTATGCTTCAGCTAATATATATACACACACATATACATATACACACACATATACATATATACACACACATATACATATATATACACATATACATATACATACACACACACACATATATATACATATACACACACACATATATACACACACATATACATACATACACATATATATATATATATATATATATATATATATATATATATATATATATATATATATATATATATATATATTTTACCTACTGGTGGTCGCCATAAGGTAGTTATAGTTAAGCCCCATTATCCATAGGAAATCTGCAACATTCTATTTGGAATAACTTTGGCACCGGTTGACGAACCTTCGCGAAATTTTCAAAACTGGTGGCCCGCTCCGGTCCTATCCTGAAAGTCTTGGGGTGATTTGTCAAGCGGGGGCTGACAAAAAAAGGGGGTCCCAAAACGTGTTTTCTCCATGCAGTTTTCCATAGGAACGGTTAATCGTGGCTACAGCCCGAACTGCTGAACGGAATTACACCAAATTCGGCAAAGAGGTAGACCATGATTCAGACTTGTGCCTTTTGGTTAAATGGTGTAAATTCGTTCAGTAGTTGCTGAGAAAATCAAAAGTAAAATCATAGATAGATCTATGGCCGCAGTGGATCCACGCACCCTGAGCGCACCCTTATAATCACGAGCTGCATGCTAATTGGCTGTCAACTGTTTGTCAACATTCCAAAACAGGAAGTGTTGGCAGCCATTTTGTGCCTCGGTAGAAGCGAGGCTCAAGAAATCAGTGGAACAAGTGTGCAAAACGTATTAAGGGGACAGGGCAGAAATATCCTGACCCTCTAGACCTGCTTAGGATTTAGTACCTCCAAATCCTGGAGGTACTAAAAAATTTGTTTAATGGGGAGCTCAGAGGGGGCTTCCTAGCCCCGGGGATCGCCATCTCCCGGGGCTTTTTATATTGTGGTAGGGGGGCCCTCTTGGGAGCAGTCGAGGGCTCTGGGGAGCGCAATCCCCCTGGGGGACTCCTGCAGTGTCTCGGGGTGCCCACCTTCGGGATACTGCTGTTTGCTATGGCAGGGCGAGCTGAGGCTCCTGCCGTGTCATAGCAATCTTTGTTTGGATTTTCTGTTTCAATATGCAAACCAGATTGGTTTTGCACATAGGGAGCTGCAGAAAAGCAATGCTGGCTCCCTAAGGACGCGGGGAGTCGGCTGGGACCGTGAGAGGCATTGAGGCTCCTCCCACGGTCCCCAATGTTGCATATAAGCCCCAGGAATGGGGTCCCCGGGGAGAATAGAAATTAGTGATAGGTGGTATTTTTTTTTTTTCTTTAACGGGGAAATTAGGAGTTGCACACCCATCGCGGCGCTCAGCTCGGCCCCATGATATGCACGCGCTGGGTTCCAGACTCCCAGCGCAGCCCCCTGGTGTGAACACGTTGGGTGCGCGACTCCAAGAAAAAAAAAGTTATATTTTTCAGATATATATCAAGCTTATGTGTTTAGATCTTAGGTGGCTCTAAAAAGAGCCCTTGTGTTTACTCTGAGATTTTGGTACCTACAAGTAAGTAACGATGCAGAGCAAGACTTTGTTACCCTCATCTGCAAAATGTAAACCATCTCTCCTATGGATGCCATCCATATTGAAAAGCAGATTGTTGTGGTTAATGGACCCCATCCTATAATCTCGGAGAAAAGCAGAAAACAACTTATTGACATGTTTCCTAGTTTTCTCAATCTGTGGACAAAATTTATTGGACCAAACAAAGGCAGTTTGGGGGAAAAGTGTCATCAATTCTCCAAAGGTATCCTTCATAGGCATTTCCAGACCTACCCCAGTCAAAGTGCCTAGGTCATTGCCACCACAGTGCACAATTATGAGGTCAGGGTGTTGGAGATGCAAAAAGGATTTAACCAATGGCATCAATTGGTGCCACTTCAACCCTCTGTCCAATCCATTTAATGTTTACAATTGGCAAAGCAAGGTCTTTGGCAATGCCTCTATATTCTGCATACCTTTGGCTCCGGAAAATATAGCTGTGTCCCACAATCCATACTCTTTGCATCTTTAAAGGAGGTCTAGATGCACTCAGAAGGTATCTGAATGTGGAACGGCAGTTTGAAAAGTAGGATTTTTCTGGTGGAGAAGATGCAGTTTTGAAGAAAGAAGAGAAATGATTGGCTGTTTGAGAACATTGTAAACTGAAAAGTAAGGTGCAGGTTTCTGTTTTTTTAAAGCCTGTTTCTTGTTGGTTAACAAAAACTGTTTGAAAGGAACATTACATACGATAAGCTGATATTTTGAAAAGTCAAGCACACTTGCTGTTTGGATTAGTAACATTGTGTGATGAACTTGTGACCTGTGTGCTCAGTTGAGTGTTCCATGAACTGTAACTATGGTAACAGGCAGTACACAGATTGGGGGTAGGGTTCAAACTTAGGTCAATTTGAAACTGTTGAAATGTGTAACCAATTAAAATGTGTGTTAACTTTTGAATTAATGTGGGAAGCAATGTGATTTGATATTTACATGTATATGTGTGCAGAATGAGAGTAAAAGTTTGCAATTTTTTGGTTTTCTTAAGATCAGTGTAGTACAGAGATTTTGATTAAGAAAATCTTGTGCGACTGACATAGTTCTTAATCTACAAATCAATTTGAAAGGTGAGTTATTCATTTGAGAGGGGTTGTATGTAGTCCCTTTGTTTTTAATAAGAGTATTGTGTTTCTCCTGCTAAAGTGCAGGGAGTAGTCTGGTTTGTCTAGAATCATATTGAAGTGTATTAACAAGGGCCATTTCGCCACATTTTTGGGTTTGAAAGCCAAAAATGGGGTGAAAATTACAACGCCCTATTTACTATGCGGCGCTAAAATGCATTAATGTCGGTATACACCCGTTACAACGCATCTTTTACTCCGCACTACCATTACAACGCGACTTTTACTCCGCATACCATTACAACGCATTGCGCTGGGGGGCGCTCTAGGATAGGGAATAAGTATAATTTACTATCCAACACCTTCCCTAGGGTCCACGGGGACTGGAGTTAGAATAGTAAATTATACTTACCACTATCCAGCACCTCAAAGCGCTATGCGTTGTAATGGTATGCGTTGTAAAAGTCGCGTTGTAACGGTATGCGGAGTAATAGTATGCGTTGTAACGTCATACATCCATTAATGTCACCCTTTTTACTATGCGGTGCTAACATGCATTAATGCATTTTAGCAGCCGCTTTGCCAATGCCTCGCATCTCCAATGAGATGCAATGTAGGAGTTCCCAGAGGCAAGGTAGCTGTTCCTATGACAATGGAACATGGAAGAGGGCGTTACCACAACAGCGTTGTATTTACAAGGCGGCTTTGGACTTGAGGAGCAATAGCAAAACTCAAGCTAACCGCTGTTTATGCCGGATTTTAAAATCTGGTCGGAAATTGACTTAAGTATGCTTAATATGTGAGATGGATTGACATTTTAAGTCCACATTTACATATTAAGAAGGTTTTCACTTGCGAACATGAATTATCGCTGTATTTTCCGCGATATTGGTGCTTGTTGCCAATATAGATGAATTTTTTTATAGCTTTTGAAAAACGTGCTGGTAATACCACGCTGGTTCGGCGATGACATCCAGGGATAGCTGGCAATTGGATAAACAGAGCTAGGCACACTTTGCAGGCATTATCGCAAATTCTTTTTAATATGCCCCTTCATGTGTTTCCTGACCAATAACTGCTTTAAAATCTGTTATGTTGTGAAGTTTTAGTAGCATTTGAAGGCAGTCATTGCTGATGCATTTGCACAATTAGTGAGGTTTTCAGAGTAAAGTGCAGTATTGAAATATGTGGAATGTGTGCAGTCATATTACCTCTTGCAGTCTAGTAAATGTGTTTTAGTAAAGTCCAAGGAATCGTGTTGCTTGTCTAAAATCACATTGTGAGTCTGTGTGCATTTGGGAACTATTGTCAGAGAAGCATTTTGGTATTTCATGTCTTTGCAGACACATAACTCCTTAAAAATCTATTCTGTTCAGGGAGTAGTTTTGTTTTTCTAGAATCACATTGGGGCATATTGAAGAAATCTATGAACATTACAGTGTACATCCACTTCATTCAAAAGAAGTGATGGGAATACTATTGAGCTATTCCAAATGAAAAAAGCGAAGGGAAGTCACATGAGTGTACGGGTAGAAAGCTTGGAAGCTCGTTTTCCGCAGTTATTCCCATCAGGAAAAGGAGGACGGTATGATGAACGACCTGTGCAGATTCCTGCATCTGAATATCAGACAACAAGATTGTATGCAGAAGATCCAAGATTTCGACAATGTATCCTATATATATTTCATCTTTTGTTTGAGAGTGACTTGTCTGGACTTTTATCTGCAGTCAATCACATATTGAAAACAGGAGTACATCTGCAAAATGTTTCTGCAAAGGACTTTATGGATAAAGTGCAGCAGAGAGATGATCATTTAGAATCTCAGCTGATTAATCTGATGGCATGTCAGCGTGGCACTAATGAGTATTGGTATCGTCGTCATGGAGAACTTAAATGTATGCTAAGGAACGTAGGAACTCCTACATGGTTCCTTACCCTAATC
>NW_028246185.1:0-36580 GCF_964263255.1 Lissotriton vulgaris | reverse complement strand
ATCCTAACGTTTAAGGGCCAACGGCAAGGTCGTAACCGGTGTCAAGATCCCTAACCAGAAATACCCCCCCCACTTGGGAGGGGCGACAGCACTGAGGCGTACCCCAAGTGCAACTACCAATTTCCCTTGACTTGTCGGGGGCCCCAATAAACTCGACGCCACTTAAAGGTCGTTCGAGGACTCGTGTGAGTATCTAGAAGGTAGCGTAGACCTCCCCCCAAACCCCACACAACTTACCACATCTGCCGTCGCAGACGTCACTGGCCCCGGGAAATTCCCCAGGAGGGGGCTGTAACCCCTCCTACACAGGAAGGGGCCTTGACCGCCTTTCCTTTCCTTCCGGCGGCCTCTCCTTAGACAGGACCGCCTCCCCGTTGAGGGGCCAATGGCCACCTCTCCCGAGCGCTCCCATCCGTGCTGGGTGACGCCCACTCATAGGGATCTTCCAATTACTGCTCACCGATCATGACCTTACCGCCTACCAAATAAATACGACAATGCTACCTAAACCAACAATCCATTGGCCACTATGACCCGAATAAGCATGCTTATAACGGACACAAAAAACCGAATATCTTTAATCACAGAACATACATAAAATCGACCAACTTTATTACACACTCAATATCAACATGATAATACCACAACCTGTAAACGAAAATAGAATTATCGAACCATCTTAAAACAACTGGCTGTCCTCAGGGGCTGGTGGGTGGGTCAAAATTGGCTCTTCGTTCCGTCTCGAGCTCACGTGCAGTGAGGAGGTGCAGCTTCAGAGCACAGGAACAAGAGGATGTCTTCCGGTCTTGCGTCCCTTTTTATCCGTCTTCAGGGCGGGCGTAAACCCGCCCCTGCCTGCCCCGAGGGCGTGGCCAGCCGCGTCAGTGTCTAGGCCAGCCCACTCCAGGGCGGGAAAGAGCGCGCCCCGGCTACGCCGCTTCGGGCATACCAGCCGAGACGCGCCTCCCGCCCAAAATGGCTTCCCGGGGGGATCGAGGTACTCTGCCATACGTTCGGGGGGACCGAGTGGTCGCCCCTTTCCATATGGCTGAGATACCCGCCACCCCCTCTCAACACAATCCCCAAAGGAGGGAAACCGGAAACAGTTCTTGAAGTTTTTGGAAGAGGGAGGGAGTGACCCTCCCCGGCCGTATTTATTAAAACAAAATTAAACGTTAAACAGTTCATATTAATGTACAATTTCATAACCACATTGCGATGTTTGGCTAACCTTAACAGATTCTCTAATACAGAGGTTCTCCTAGCCGAACTACCAACCTGCAAAACATTTTCTTGAAATAATGAAATTGTACATCCTAACGTTTAAGGGCCAACGGCAAGGTCGTAACCGGTGTCAAGATCCCTAACCAGAAATACCCCCCCCACTTGGGAGGGGCGACAGCACTGAGGCGTACCCCAAGTGCAACTACCAATTTCCCTTGACTTGTCGGGGGGCCCAATAAACTCGACGCCACTTAAAGGTCGTTCGAGGACTCGTGTGAGTATCTAGAAGGTAGCGTAGACCTCCCCCCAAACCCCACACAACTTACCACATCTGCCGTCGCAGACGTCACTGGCCCCGGGAAATTCCCCAGGAGGGGGCTGTAACCCCTCCTACATAGGAAGGGGCCTTGACCGCCTTTCCTTTCCTTCCGGCGGCCTCTCCTTAGACAGGACCGCCTCCCCGTTGAGGGGCCAATGGCCACCTCTCCCGAGCGCTCCCATCCGTGTTGGGTGACGCCCACTCATAGGGATCTTCCAATTACTGCTCACCGATCATGACCTTACCGCCACAGGTCCGGATAGTTGACCGGCTATCCGGACCCCCCACAAAGCTCCTACCTAAAGGTCATGCTTTAACGTTTTTAACCATGCTAAGAAGTCTCCTATGAGTAACTCATTCCCCACCCGAGACAAATGCACACCATCCCCAGAATACATACTGTCATCATTAATACAGCCATGCGAAATAGAATGCAATGTCCCGGAACGGAACAACCTATTCACTTTGTTATTAAGCTTTCTAACAGACTGATTCAAAGCAGGAATGGAAAAAGCCCCCCGCCACACCTTTCGTGGGATCATATGGGACCACGCAATTGTGCACCCCGGAACTCTCCTCGCCAACCAACTTACAGTGGAAAGCATTGCCTCCAGGAGAAGTCGTCTACCGGTGGTGACCAAATCATTGCCCCCTAAATGCACTATGACTATAGACGGCGGTGACCTCGTCCGCCCTAACAAATCCTCAAAATATGCTTGAAACTGGTCAATACAGAGACCGCCTCTTCCGTAGAAGGACACCCTGTACCCGTATTCCCCAGCTACGTGAATCATGTCACCTGCTTTGAATACGTCCGCGGCACGCCTCACGTATGAGTGGCCCACGACCCACACCTCCTTTTTCACAGCCGGTGATGTCTGACCGCTGGCCCGGTGTTGGGTCGACTGCATAGTCCGCCCCGCCTCGTAGGCTTGCGCAACTGAAAACCAAACAAAAACAAGAGGCGTGAGTACGTCATTACAGCTTTACAACATGTGCAACCGCACATACCTCTTATAACAATTGGAGGACCAACGCCCCACTCGTTTCACTTGTTCGACATTAAGACCCCTAGCTGTAGCCTCCGTAGCAGCCCCTATCCGAAAGGAATGGGTCCCAAATTCGCCCGGGTTCAAGCCCGCAGCGGCAATTGACATCGCAAGCACCCGCTGAAACTGAAACTTCGTCAGTGGGGTGGCGTCCGCGTGTCTCAACAAGGTCCCCCCCCATAATGCCACCCTTCGTGCTAGGTAATCTTCTAAACACTTTACCGGGCATATGGAGGACCCGGGAATCCTGCGTATGATTATGCAGTCACCCATCCCGTCCTGATCGGTCTTGGACCTGACAAAGGAGACCGTCATTGCCTCTCCTCTGATCTGAACGTGTTCTTGGCACAAACCCCCCGCCACATCCTGTTTGTTCCTTGCCACCAGTTCGCTTACTCGCATCGCCCCGTGAAATGCTAGCGTAAAAGCGGCTCGGAACAACACCGCCTCAAACGGAGATGAACATGTGGCAGGGAGTGTAGCCAACAACTGGGCCAACCTATCCAAACCTATCGGGCGCCTCTCATCTACTCTGCAACCCTCAAGGCGTTGCCACCCACGCAGCGCTTTCTGTACAACGAAAGACGCTGTCGGGTCCTGGATACTATGAGCCCTGGCAACAAAGGAAATAGCAGCACGATGCCTCTGAGCCGTAGCCACAGATTTCCCAGCCCTACGTAAGGACATCAGGAAATTCACTACCCATTCCTCGTGGCCCCAAAGCTTCTCTCTATCAGTCCCCAAAAAGGCTAAATAGGACCTAAACGCCCCTTCATATGCCTTTCTCGTCCGTGGTACTAGACTCTCTCCCACGAGGTGACGAAGTTCGGGGCACCGAGAGACCAGAGAGCTTCGGGGAAGGGTGCCGGCTCTGGGTCCGCTGAGGGAAGGAAGCCCGAGAAAGCCTGCATATGAAAACGAGACAGTGCATCAGCCGCCTGGTTCAGTACCCCTGGGACATGTTTTGCTCTGAACAGCACATTCAGTTGCATACACAGTAAAACAATCTCTTTGAGCAGTCTTAAAATCAGTTTACATCGTGCTGCCTGACTATTGATGCACTCGACCACAGTCATATTGTCAGACCAAAATATCACAGAGTGATCCTTGAACCCTTCTGGCCAGGTTCTCAGGGCCACCAAAATGGGAAAAAGTTCCAGGAAAGCAATATTACTTGTCAGACCATTGTCATGCCATCATGTCGGCCACCTTTGTGCCGACCATTTTGTGCCGAAGATGGCACCAAAACCTATGCTACCTGCAGAATCTGTCCATAGCCCCAGCTCTTCAGAGGATACGGCTGGTTTGTTCCATATGACTCGACCATTAAAGTCCGCCAGAAATGCTAACCAAATACGCACGTCCTGGCGGACCTCAGCCGATAGTCTCGTGCGATGATGGCCCTCCTTTAGGCCGACCATAGCTTGGGCAATTGAACGAGAAAAGGGGCGGGCCATCGGTATAACTCTAAGGGCAAAATTCAACTGTCCCACCAACTGCTGTAACTGATGCAGCGTAACTTTAGATCCATTTAGACACTCTTGCAGGGTTGCCCTGAACTTCAACACTTTATCAGCTGGCAAACGAAAACAACCTTCTATGGAGTCTAACTCGATCCCCAGAAACTCGAGGCAAGTCGCAGGACCCACCGTCTTACCCGGTGCCAATGGCACACCAAACTGTTTCATTAATACACAAAATTCGGCCAAGGCCCGGCCACATTCGAGATCCCCGGCTGCCCCAAGGAACAGAAAATCATCAAGGTAATGCATTACATGTTGGAAACCCGTCTTCTTTGTGAAGACCCATTGTAGAAAACTACTGAATTTCTCGAAATAGGCACAAGATATAGAGCACCCCATCGGCATACACTTATCCATGTAATAATAACCCTGAAAGATAAAACCTAGGAGACGCTGATCGTCCGGGTGTACCGGGAGCAACCGGAACGCTGACTCGATATCTGACTTCGCCATCAGCGCCCCGGGCCCCAGGCGATTCAAAATGGCTACGGCCTCATCGAAGGATGCGTACCGCACCGAACACACTTCTGGGTCTATTGCATCGTTTACAGAAAGACCACGTGGAGCTGACAAATTATGAATCAATCGAAACTCACCCGGGTCCTTCTTGGGGACCACCCCTAAAGGAGAACAAACAAAATTCTGTACCGGGGGTACACTAAACGGGCCGGCGACACGACCTCGGATAACCTCTTTCCGGATCTTATCCTGCACTACAGTCGTATGCTGCAGGACGGAAAGTTGATTTTTGCACGTCCCGACACCCTGAAAGTCCCCTACCGGAATGCGGAAACCATATGAAAAACCGTTTCGCAGCAATCCAGCAGAAGTACGATCTGGGTATTCACTGAGCCAGGGAATCATCGCCAAGGTATCAATCGGGGTTGGTAAAGGCGCCCCTCGGACTATATTAGACCTGTTTGGCGCCTCCCCTGCCCCCATTCTCACCCGTTCTGGCTCTGCACGAGGACTCAGGATGGGACGAACCGCAACCACTACATTCGTGCTTGAACTTACACGATCCCTGGGGCCTAGTACATTTACCTTTGTTGAAATTGAAGCAGAAACCCCTTTTCCCTGTATTGCTGGCAGGTCTCGAGTAATCGTTGGTACTCGTACCTGACCGAAAGGGCGTCCCCGCATGTTGGCGGGAGGACTCGCCAACATTGCTCCCCACCAACGGCATTTTCAACATTCCTGACTCTTTCATTTTATCCCATGTCAAAGAATCATAACAGTCCCAGGTTAAACTTTTGTTATGCTCCTTCGCCTTCCTGAAGAGATTATCATAACAGAACCAATGGTTACCCTGGTGAGACGTCGAGTACCCCATGATTCGCGACTGATAGATCGGTAACTCGGAAAGCAATTCGGGCCTACGTTCTCCTAGTATCGACGTAAAAATTCCCCATGCATTGCCCCAATTGCCAATATTCTCATTCACTTTAAAGGCGGCCATTTTTGCGCGCCAAACACTCGGATGCATCAGATCCTTCTGACCCTTAACATGCTCCACCTCATAATGATCGACAAGCAAGGAGAAAATGTTCACATACTCCCCCGCCCAAATCTTTTCCTTTATTGCCAAAGGAACATGTTGCCCCAATTTTTCTCTACGAGAGGGTGCTGACTCATCCCTCGCGATCGGCAATGGCCGCTTACCTGCACCGGACGCTGCTTCTGCGGTCGCAACCGGGGCCTGCGGCTTGTCTATCACTGCAGCCGGCGCGGGCACCTTGGCTGCATCTCGTTTCTCGCGCAACTGTTTCATCAGCGCTTGTGCCTCGGCAGCCGTGGCGCCCTCGCTACTGTCGCCCAACCACGCTGCTAGCTGTGCCGCCAACTCGGGGGGCATATCCTCAGTGGATGTCGGGGTGACCACGACGGGAATCGGATTCCCCTCCACCGGTACCGGGGTTGGCGCCTCGAGCGGGGTACAGGGAACCGGGACGTCTCCCCCGGCTGGTCCCCTTCTAGGCCTCTTGGCTTTCCCTCCAGGGGCTGCTCCAGCCGATGGACGCCCCGATCCCCCCTCCCCATCTCGCTCCGCCACCCGCTTTTTCAGTTCGGACATCTCCTTCATGAGGACCCAAACCATCTGATCCGTCGTCATTCTCTTCGCGCCTTTTTTGGGCATCTTTCCGACCAAGTATCTAGAAGACAAAAAGAAAGATCAAAACGCTCAAAATTGGCTCTTCGTTCCGTCTCGAGCTCACGTGCAGCGAGGAGGTGCAGCTTCAGAGCACAGGAACAAGAGGATGTCTTCCGGTCTTGCGTCCCTTTTTATCCGTCTTCAGGGCGGGCGTAAACCCGCCCCTGCCTGCCCCGAGGGCGTGGCCAGCCGCGTCAGTGTCTAGGCCAGCCCACTCCAGGGCGGGAAAGAGCGCGCCCCGGCTACGCCGCTTCGGGCATACCAGCCGAGACGCGCCTCCCGCCCAAAATGGCTTCCCGGGGGGATCGAGGTACTCTGCCATACGTTCGGGGGGACCGAGTGGTCGCCCCTTTCCAGGAACGCCTCCTTATGGCGCAGGGCTTTACAACGTGATGCATCTCCTAGATGCGTCACGTTGTAAATAGGGCGCATTGTTTGTGCCACAGTTGCGTCAAATAAAGTGACGCAATTGCGGCGCAAGAGCATCATAAATCTGCCCCAAAGTGACGTGAGCCAAGCTGTTAATTTGAATAGTGATGCATTCTGGGTGCTGTGGTCTCAGTTAAGGACCATGTGACCACTTGGACTCTAGAAACTCAAATCAACTCACCTGTGAACAAGGCGCTTGGCGCCGAAACGCGTAAGGATATAAGAGTTGTGTAAAGCTGCCACTACATTCAGACCAATAAAAGCGTCAGTGAGCAAGGATGCCGAAGCTGTGGGCTCTGTTTTGTTTTCAACTGTGCTTCTAACAAGATTCTCCATTCCTGCTTGTGAGCCCGCCCTTCAGGGTTGGAGGCCCCCAGTAAAATGAAGCAATTTCTGTGTATATATATGAACAAGGGCTCTTTTGTTTGAAACGCGTCGCTGGTTCTGTTGGAGTAAATAAACAAACATCTTTCTGACTTTGTTGGTCCGTTCCTCATTCTTGCTGGCGTGGAAGTGTGTCTGCGAGAGCAGAGCGTGCTGAGGAGGAGCTTTGTTTTTCATATCTATATATATAAATATATATATATATATATATCTATATCTATATCTATATCTATACTACTATTATAAAGAGAGAACTGTGTCCTTTGAGCCAGGTAAACTCGAAAAGTACACCACCAATCCAAACACCCAAGACATCTTTGAAAACCTCAGGGCAAGCAGAAGGACATAGGCTATATAAAAGAAAAAAAATATACGTTGTTTAAAAAATTAGGAATAAAATAAAGTAGTCCCTTGCAAGTAGCGCCGGCCGCGACGTCTGCGTGATGACATCGGGAAAGAACATGGGCGTTTTAGTATTGTTTCAGCAAAGGTGACTACTTTTTCTTCGTTTTATATCTGCCCCGTTTTTTTAAGGTAATGGCTGATGCCTGCAAGGAAACTATCGCTCTTACTAGCGAGAGTCTGTTTATTCGTATTTTATAGCTCACTGCCCTTGGAGCTGGCAACACTGACCATCGGTGGAAAAAATGGCAAAACGCTGAGAAAAATCTCTCCGCGGGACTACAAAATGACATCACAGCAGCCATTTTTGTAGGTCCGCCGGCTCGCGATGTCAGTCCCTTCCTCATTGACAAGTGTGTTGAGCGTGAACGGGGCATGCTACAATCTCTGGCATGGAGGTGGGGTGGGATAGCGCTAAGACAGGGGTCCCTCCTAAGCACCAAGCAGAGAGGCTAACATTAATTAAACGAAGGGAGACCAAGCAGTGACCTGGCACGATAGCAATTTAAAGCTGATCTGGCTCACTTTCTATTTCAGCATCTACAGCGCTGAAGAAGCAGCAGAAAATAAACGGCATGCGTCTTTAAACCTCCTGTCTGTTGTGTGTGCACGGAGGCCTGCGCTATTATGCCTGGAGTGGAGGAGAGGGCAGGCCTAATCCATGAAACTGAGCCAGTTACCCCCAGGGAGAAAAGTGTAAGACTTGAGCCACACACAGTCTTTTTGTCAGAACACTAGAATTATGGTTAGGTTTCTGCACTTATGAACAAGTAGCTGGAGGACAGAAACAAGGTTAAAGCTTCATGTATGGGCCCACAGGTGCTGCTGCATCAGGCCTAGAAGTAACTCAACTAGAAAACCTTAGACAGTCATAGGCACCACTTCAAAATTAAGGACAAACTAAATATGGAGTCAGAGCGACCAGTGGCTAACAAAGAAAAATAAAATAAAATTTCTTTCCCACCCACCACGTAACTTTTAAAATTATCACTTGATAAAACGAATTTCATTTTCATCAGCAGCCACTTCCACAACAGAGAACTGAAGTCGTCAAGCGAGTTCAGTGTCCAGGAGGAAAACTGACCCGGACTGCCTCCTTCAGGCAGGGTTTACAAACAGTTGCTTTGCAGGCTAAAAATGAGCAATGACATTGACTGCTCTCTTCTAATCCCCTCCTGTCTCGTGACCTCGCTGGCTCTGGGCACAAGGGAAAGGAAAGAGCATTACGTAAAGCTCAGAGAACAGGAATATGGTCAGTCACTGCTCTCTCTCACAAATTTTTTTATTTGACAAAGAATTCACCAATCCATACTAATATAATAAAGAGAGAGCCCAAACGTTTGAGGCGGGTAATCTCAGGAACCACAGCACCAATCACAACACCCAATACAGCGTTGGAAGTAGTCCCTTGTGGGCGTGTCTGCGTTGTGCTGTGGGTGTGTGCTGGTGGCGTGAAAAACGCTGGGGGCATGTGGTACGTTCCGCCATAATGCCATGTCTCATATCGTGTGCTGTGGGCGTGTGCTGGGGGGGTGGGCGTGTGCGGGGCACGGGATTACAAATAAAAAAGTGTGCGTTGTGCCCAATATTTCATTGTTTTTTCTTCCCAGGTTCAGTACATTCCAGCTCCGGGTGTCCACCCTGCTCCCTTTAAATACCCCTGCGCCCCATCATCATAACCCACCCCCACTCCTTAAAATACCCCAACACCCTTAAACACTAACCCATCTTAACCCTATAAATATACCCTGTACCCCAAAACCCAAACCTACCGCTAAACCCTAAAAATCCCCCTGTACTCCAAAACCTAAACCTAGCCCTGAACCCTATAAATACCTCTGTACCTCAAAACCAAAACCTACCCCTGAACCCTAAAATTACCCCTGTACATCAAAACCCAAACCTAGCCCTGAACCATAAAAATACCCCTGTACCCCAAAACCCAAACCTACCCCTGAACCCTAAAATACCCTTGTACCTCAAAACCCAAACCTAGCCCTGAACCCTTAAAATACCACTGTACCCCAAAACCCAAACCTACCCCTGAACCCTAAAAATACCCCTGTACCCCAAAACCCAAACCTAGCCCGGAACAATAAAATAACCCTGTAACCCAAAACCTAAACCTACTCCTGAAACCTAAAATACCCCTGTATCCCAAAACCCAAACCTAACCCTAACCCTAAAAATACCCCTGTACCCCAAAACCCAAACCTAGCCCTGAACCCTTAAAATACCCCTGTACCCCAAAACCCAAACCTACCCCATAACCCTAAAAATACCCCTATACCCCAAAACCCAAACCTAGCCCTGAACCCTAAAAATACCCCTGTACCCCAAAACCCAAAACTATATCTGAACCCTTAAAATAACCAAACACCCAAAAACATATACCTCAGTACCCCAAAACATATACCCCTATACCCATAATTACCTTATCCAAACATTAAAAAAAAACATGCTTTTACCATTCATGCATTTACAACGAATTTCATTGTAAATGTATGCGTGGTAAAAGCATATAAAATGTAATGCCATGCATTATAATGGCATTGCGGAGTCATGGTACTTTCATAATGAAAGTATGCGGAGTGATGGTATGCCGAAAGAAAGTTGCGGTATAATGGGTGTTTACCCTCCCCCGGTAAGTACATTGGTGGCACAGCGGCCCACATCTCCAGCAACATACTCATATTTTTTCACAACCGATTTGAAAAATGCACAGATCTCTCTCACTGATGGCCAGCACCGACATACACTTTGAGACACACCTCCAGCCACAAGTTCTAGAATTGCGAACTTTAGAGCTGGGGAGCTACGTTAGAATCTCTGCATCAGCTCAACATCCTGTGATTCCAGGCAAATCGTTTTGTCTCCCCGTGCCTACCACAAATGAATGTGTTCTTCTGTAATGTACATTGTGCTGATGCCATGTTGTCGAGTTAGCGCTATATAATATTGCAAGGAAAAATAAAGTAGGGAAACTCGAGTTCACGCACTGGTGAACGCGCACTCTTAAGTGCATCAGCAGTGCACTGTGAATCGGAGCGTTTCACCGGCCTGTCACAGATAAGAAATGCTATCAAAACGAAATCCTATAAAACAATATACTACTGGCCGGCAGCAATTCATACCCGGACAACGTCGGGACGGGCTGCTAGTTACTATTATAAAGAGAGAACTTGCACCTTTTGGCCAGGTAAACTCGGGAACCACCCGATACATCTATGAAAATGTCAGGGTGTGTAGATGTTTTTTTACAAAAACAATGGCTCCTGTGGAAAATTACTCAAATAATATGGTAATGTTACTGCACAATGGCAATGTAGGTGATTCGAAAACAGACGAAAGGCAAGTAGGTGGTATATACACTGGAAGAATATATTTGAATACCAGCCAAATTAATTACTGATTTTACACATATAGACAATATACACATATTATATACACTTATACAAATAGAAAACAGTGAATTTGTGTCCCAAGTGAATGATTTTAAACAAAAAACACAACTTATTTACAAAGATTCATACAAGAAAGGAAAATAACATAGGGAATCTATTGTGAATTCGTTTTTTGAAAAGGAAGATAGCGACCTATTGGTTCATTTACAAAATTAATATTCAAGTTGACCAATAATGACAACTTAAAAAACGGTCTGCTTCTTTACAAGTTGTTGACGACGTTTCGACCTTATATGGATAAAAGGTCTCTTCAGGACTGACTGTATATGGGGCACCTGCGATTTGCTGGTAATTGTGTATACACAAGGACAGTGACACCGTGATAAAGGTGAATGAAAGCAACTTACTGAGATCCCAGCCGGGACCCCTGTCATGACTCAATTTGGTGTAATGTTTTGTTCGATTTATGAAACATGTCCACGGTTCAATATCCTCTGAGCACTTAATAGTGCTAAGGATGAATCAAGTTTCAAGCCAACAAGGTGACCTCAAATTCCGAAAAAGATAGAACATATGCCTCAGACCTGAAATCAGGATATACACAGATATCCTCCCCATCATATACTTGTTTAAAAGGATTGTGCCGGGCCTGCTCCTGAATGCCACAGTCACGCGGATTGGTGTCGTTACAACGCAGGCTATTACAGCGCCTGCTGTTACAACGCGGTTTTTACATCGCATACCACTACAACGCATAGTGCTTTTAAGCGCTGGATAGTGATTTATTTAATTTACTATTCCAACTCCAGTCCCCGTGGATAGTAGGGAAGGTGTTGGATAGTAAATTAAATATATTCCCTATCCTAGAGCGCCCCCCAGCGCAATGCGTTGTAATGGTTTGCGTTGTAATGGTTGCGTTGTAATGGTAGTGCGTTGTAATAAATGCGTTGTTAGTGATGTTCCCCCAGTCACGCTGACTATTTGGTGAGTCCTGAAAGAAAGGCTTATTGACCACATTCAAAAATGTGGCACTACTATTGATGACATCTGTGGACAATAACTCATTCTAGGCCTCCTTTCTAATCTCCTTTTTCCTGTTCAATTGGGCCATTTTGTACATTTTTTTAATGCAGCTATGGTTGACTTTTCCAGTGGATTTGATTTTAGGTCAGCCAACAGCTTCCCGTGGGCTACTGAACAATTATGGTCAAACCATCTCTCCCCCACCTTGTCCTGACTTTGACCTGGCCGTTTAAGATCCTGGGCAATCTGGGCACAAATTTTGGTGTAAGCCACCATGACAAATTTTGGTGTAAGCCACCAATTTTGGTGTAAGCCACCATTATCCCCATTTCCCTCGTTCATGCAGATAGAGATTTCATGACCAATCGTGGCCAGCAAATTGGCATGGAAATCCTGGGGTACCACCCGACACCATTTTAGTCTACGGGCTTGGTCTGCGGGCCGAATGTCTGCTTTACCCACGGTGCCGTTAATATTTTCTACTTTCTTTAAATCATGCGCCAGGGTCAGTGTAACAGGATTATGTTCACTAAACGAAGACCAAGATACAGTATACCCACTTGCCCTATTGACCAATACTGCACTAATGAATATTTAATCAATAACTGACCCAGTGCGGAGGAGCCGCTCCAGCGACCAAGATGGCCGCTTAAGGACCGCCTCCGCCGGCCGTCCCATCCTGACTCGCCATCCGGCACAAAATCCTGAGCCCCGTCCCCACCGTCTGGTGGGGGACCATCGGCTGTGCCACTAGGTGAAATGTTGGAGAATTTGAATGACCCGGCGACCTGGAAACGTCGTCTGAACCTTTGCGGCCTACTGGGTGACGGGACCGGGACCCCGAGTGTGGCTCTTCCCGCCTTGGAGTTCAACAACACAGGCGAGGGGGACCGAAGTGGCTGGACGGTGACCTGCCTGCTGACCCTGCGACACATCCAGGTAGTCATAAAACCCCATTAACCATCTGCATGACCCAGTGCCGACTGTCGTGACGGGAGCGACCCACAATCGTCTGGTTTTGGTGCACATCGGAGAAGATATATGGCTGGGCCATGGTCGGGAGGCGGAGGTGGTGCCTTTCGTCCCTGGTGATCCTGTCGTATGTGAGACCAACCCGGCAGGTCCCCGAAAGTGCCTGGGGGACTGTGTACTGCGCACGAGAATTTCAATGGTGTGTCGGACTCAGACGACACAATGGCAGCGAGACCGGACCCCGATAAGCCTCAATAAAAATCTGTGAACGAGACCAGGCTGGTCCAATCTAATAAACTGGATCGATAAAACTTGCCCAAGGGTTCCCCGATCGAGGTGAGGCGGAACCCGGCAGGAGGTCAGGAGGGTGATCCCGCCGGTGAGGACCCGACGATGAAAGATCTGATGGCCGCGATCACCGGGGTTCAGTACTCCCTGAGCAAGATGGACAACAAGTTGGACACTGTTTCCATCGAGGTGGGACTTATTAGGGCCGATCTCACTAAGACTAGTGAAAAAGTCAAGTCACTGGAGGTCAAGACGTCAAGCCTCATGGAAGATGTCTTGGAGTTGCAGCAGGAGGTGCGGGAACTTAGGGCGGCCAGGACTCAGGTCGATCGGAAACTGGATGAATACGAGGGGCGTGCGAGGTGCAACAACATGCGTATCCTCGGCGTACTGGAAAAATCAGCGGATCTCATCCTCACACACCTTAAGCCCAAGGGCCTTAGTAACTTTTTCACTGTGGAGCGGGCGCACAGTATTCCTGGGGGACGACCAAAGCCGGGGGCGGCTCCCCGCCCCATGATAGCATGGGTGCTGAATTTTCGGGACAGGGATGTCATCCTGCAGACGGCGCGGACTTCGGGCCCGTTGGCCTTTGAGAATGCCTCTCTGTTGTTTTTCCCCGACTTTACTCAACTCGTGCAGAAACAGCGACAGAGCTTCATGGCGATCAAGCGGCGGTTGAGAGACTCGGAAATTAAATACTCAATGTTGTTCCCGGCTCGTCTCTGGATTGAGGGCAGTGGTAAGACTTGGTTCTTCGACAATCCTGAGGTGGCGGTGGACTGGCTGGACCGGGTCCGAGGGTCAGAGTCTGGGACTCGCGGCCAGGCGGAGAATGAGGAACAATGACTTTATTGAACTGTGGTCGCGCAGACTTGACATTGGTGGCGCTGCTGTTGGTCTGGCAGGGGGTCCTTTTTGTTACCCCTGCTTTTAATGTGTTGTGGATTTAGTTTGCATTTTTCCATGAGGAGGGAAGATATTGAGTCTGGGGGGTTTAGGCGGCCTGTTGTAAGGTCCTCCTCCGTTTTCTACTTTTAGATACCTGTAGTTAGTAGTGGGGAGACAGGCACACTGATAGTTGGGGATGAGCGCAAGCTGTATGCAGGGGTGCAGGGTGGTGGGTTGTTGGGCAGTGTTTTGTTATTTTTGGTGGTGTGTTGTTTTTGTCGTTTGTCTTTTGTTTTTGCATCGGGTGTCATCGCATGTCCCGGACTTTATGAATGATCATTATGGCTTCCAATAAACCGGGCTTGGGTTTTCCAAACTCAGCTGGAATGTGAATGGTTTGGGTGATAAGATCAAGCGAGCTATGGTGGGGCAACTGATACGACGACGCTCGCCAGAAGTGCTATTACTGCAAGAAACTCACCTTATGGGCAAGCGATGTATGGCACTGCACAGAGGGGGCTACAAGCTGGTGGCACATGGTAGTTTCATTACTGGGTCCAGAGGGGTGGGAATCCTGGTGAAGAACTCGTTCCCTTTCACTATTCAGGTAATCTGGACCGACAAACGGGGACGCTAGGTAGGCATCTCGGTGCTGTGGGAGGGTAGAACAGTTACGTTTCTGTCTGTCTATGTCCCTCCAGCGCTGCAAGCTGATACCTTCCGTGACCTGTGTAAGATCTTCCTTACTTTGCCAGTTGAAGCTTTGGTGCTGGGGGGGACTTTAACACAGTAATGGATGGAGAGATTGATAGGCACCCCTCCCGTGTTTTGTTGCTGTCCAGTAGATGGTTGTCAGATTTTATTGCTACCACTGGCCTGGTTGATGGGTGGAGATTCAGACACCCCGGGGACAATGACTACACGCATGTTTCTGCTGCGCACCATTTTCTCTCGCGGATTGATTATGTGTTGTTGCCTGCGCCGTAGGCGGCGTGGATCCAGGAGGTGCGACACCTGGCTAGGGGGTGTCCGATCATTCACCGATTTCGCTCCGACTTCAGCTGGGACAGGGTGATGTGGCTAGGGTAGCCCCGATCAGTGCATGGCATTTGAGGGATCCCGACACTAGGAAAGAAATTGTGCCTTTCACTGATTGTTACTTTCAGGCGAATGCCATTACGGTTGACTCCACTTTCGCTATGGGAGGCCTATAAAACTGTGGTCAGAGGGGAGGCGCTTTCTCTCATTGCCGGGCAGAAGAAGAAGTGCAGGGCGAAGATTGATAAGGTGGAGGTGGATCTGTTGGACCTGAAGAGGGAGGTGTCCTCTGGCGATGACCCGGGGGGTTTGCACTGCCTTCGGCTCCTTCGAGACAAATACAGGAGTCTGGCACGTGACATGGCCAAGACGCAGCACGCAGACACCCAGAGTAGAATTTATGAACACAGCGACAAGGCCGGCAAACTGATTGCGTGGTTGGAGAAAGGGGAGTGGACGAGACGTCTTGTGCCGAGCTGCTGATTGCCGGTTCGGGCAAAACGACGAGTCCCCAACTGATAGTGGATGAATTTGCCCGGTATTATGAAGAGGTGTATAAGACGGAAGGGAAATATTCAATGAGTGACAATGCTGACATGATACAGGATATTCCGATGCCCGCCCTGTCGGACAAGCATAGAGCATTTTTGGACTCCGCCTTTACGAACGATGAGGTGGAGGCGGCCATTAGAGGGGTTCACTCCGGGAAGGCCTCAGGCCCTAATGGACTTCCCATAGAGCTATACAAGCTGAACACTAACAGGCTGGCTCCATTTTTGAAGGATATGTATATGGAAAGTAGGGACAAAGGTAGTCTGCCTTATGATCAGCGCGTCGCAAATATTGTTGTGATCTATAAAGACGGTAAACCGCGTCTTGAGTCCCCTTCTTATCGGCCGATTTCACTTCTGAATGTTGAACCTAAGGTGTTGGCTAAACTACTCGCTGCTAGGTTAGTGAAAGTCATTACATCCTTGGTGCATCTGGATCAGTCTGGTTTTATGCCACGCCGGAATACAGCTCTTAATCTTCGTAGACTGCATGGTGTACTGGGTGGCGCAACGCATATACATGAACCGGTGGTTCTTCTGTCATTGGATGCCACTATGGCTTTTGATAGAGTGGAGTGGCCTTACCTTTTTGCAGTCTTGGACAAACTGGGGTTTGGTCCTGACTTTGTTCGATGGGTTCGCATTTTGTTCTCTGGTCCTCTGGCCTGAGTGGTCATTAATAATCGGCGGTCGGGGGATTTCCCTTTGGGGAGGGGCACTCGGCAGGGTTACCCCCTTTCCCCGCTCTTGTTTGCTTTGGCTCTTGAGCCGCTCGAGGCATGGGTGAGGTGGGACAGGTCGATTAAAGGGTTGCGATGGACGTCAGACTGGGAGGATAAGATTTCACTCTATGCAGATGATATCCTCCTGTATTTGACATCCCCCAGGCATTCACTGATTGTCTTTTTGGATATTTTGTCGATCTATGGGAGGTACTCCGGCTTCGCTATTAATTGGGATAAGTTGGTCCTCTTCGTGTTGAGCGGGGATCTGCCTAACGTTCCAGCGAACTGTCCAGTGAAGTTGGAGTTGGTGGGCTTTTGCTATCTGGGTATCTATATATCAAAGGACTCCAAGGTGCGATATAGTGCTAACTTGGTGCCCCCCTTGGCCAGGCTTCGTGGAGACATGGCGAGATAGAAATCGCTGCCGCTCTCCCTGTTGGGTCGAGCGGTTTTATTCAAGATGCTGGCTCTTCCGCGCTTCCTGTATGCCCTTCAGAACACCCATGATCCGATACCTCCCTCGTATTTTAATAAAGTCAAATCTCTTCAGCATCAGCTCCTTTGGGATGGGAGACCACGGATCGCGCTTTCTAAATTGATGTTGCCATGGTACGATGGGGGGATCGGTTTGCCTTACATCCGGAAGTACTACTGGGCTTCCCAGCTGGCACCCATCAACTATGCCATTTATGGCTCACCGGTTAATCCGGGGTATGCGATGGACCGAGGCCAAGTGCTGGGGTGTGAATACACCAGAGTTTTGTATGCTAGACGGGGACGGTTTCCTTTGGTGGGACCATCGGCGATCGCGGCGCGAGTATGGCATGAGGCCAACCGTTCTCTTAAGTGGGACGGGAAGACCGCTGTGGAACTCAGAGGGTTTGGGCAGCTTATGGAAATCGAAGGGCTTTGATCTTTGGGACCTTATCGGGATCTCACAGGTGAAGGATTTGTGGGGTAGGAATGGGATCCTTACATTTGAAGGCTAGACACTAATTGCAGGAGCGTGAGCGGTTTTGTTATCTGCAGATGAGCATGCGTTGGTGGCTGGCATTCCCCGCGGTATTACGCCCCCTGTGGCCTCTCCCCTCCACCCTCGAAAAGTTATTTGGACCGAGGCGTGCCAACAAGCCTTTGACTCCCTGAAGAAAGCTATGTGCACAGCTCCAGTGCTCAAGGCCCCGGACTTTTCCAAAGAATTTATCGTCCAAACAGACATGTCTGAACATGGTATTGGGGCAGTGTTATCGCAGCTCAATGAAGAAGGTCTGCACCAACCTGTGGTTTTCCTTTCTAGGAGACTACTCCCCCGGGAACAGAGGTGAAGTGCAATCAAGCGGGAAGCTTTTGCGGTGGTCTGGGCCCTGAAGAAGTTGCGGCCATATCTTTTTGGTTCGCACTTCCTTATTCAGACAGACCACCGGGCCCCTCCGGTGGCTCATGCAAATGAGGGGTGAGAATCCCAAGTTGCTTAGGTGGTCCATATCCTTACAGGGAATGGACTTTAGGGTGGAACACCGACCTTGAGTGGTAATGCCAACGCTGATGGTCCCTCAAGGTTTTTCTGCCTTAGTGATGAGAACCCCCAAGGGATTGGGTAGCTCTCCCCACTTTCAGCTGGGGGGGACCTGTGTTAGACCTGTCAGCCTTTTTGGGTGGTCTCCCCCTTTTTTTTGTTTTTGGTCCCTTTCTGCCTCCCATAATTTTTGTCCACCAGTCCTTTTTGTGTGGCCTTAGGTCTCCGGGTGCCCCACCACTGCTAACCAGTGCTGAGGTACGGGTGCGCCTTTCTAAAATGGTGGATAGAGAGGGTTCCTAAGATGAACGCCTGTCAGGAATTACCTCAGAGAGTCTTGGCCATAGGATAGCATTAGAGGGTTCTAGAAACTTCCAGTCCACTCTAGTGACCTGGGCCTAGGCTATATAAGGGAGGACGCTGGGCGGCCATTTTGTCACTCTGAGTCACTTGTTGTCACTTGACTAGTCACTGCTGGCCTGGCCGAAGTACAGCCAACTACGACAGGGGGATTGTGTAACAGGCTACTCTGATTGTTCCTAGGGGCTGAGGCCATTCGTAAGGAAATCTTATTCACGTCAACTGCTGGTGAGTGTGAACTTGCCCAACCCCAGAGACCTTGGACTTGGACCCAAAGAACAACACGGAAAAGGGGTCCTTTATTACAATTTCTGAGGAAGGGTGATCTCAACTTCAGTCCTTGCCTGGTTCGGCCGGGTTGAGGTGTACTTTGTGCCCAGTGCCCTGGACAACCAAGAAGGGTCAGCACTACAGCATTCAGAGCTTGCCCTCTTTGCCCTTCTGACCTTCCTCAGGTGCAGGGGTGCTAAATTGTTACTGAGTCGCTGACCCGGGTGCTGAGACGTGTGGAAGGCGGAATGGCGTGAAGTTCTGTGGAAGGGGCCGTTGAGCGACCGGTCCCCTCCCGCCAAGCGCGTCACCTCACAGTTCGAGTTGAGTCTCCTCAGAAGCGGAGGCTGCAGCGACCCTCGGGCGCCTGGTGCTCCGGTGATCAGAAGTAGACGCTCGGAGACCCGACTTGAGAAGCCGTCATAACTCCGCTCAGACGCAAACCCCGCCCGCCTCAGGTGAAGTGTGAATAATCTGAGCGGGCGGACGGGGAGAGCGCGGCCAAGCCAACTTGCTTCCCGGAAGAAACAACGAGGGCACCGATCGGGCGCACAGGTATCTGTGGGGAGGTACTGAGGAGGGAGGAGCAGAAAGGAACAAGGCCTACAAGGAGGGGGCGAACTGAAGGGATTGGGGTGCCACAAACTTGCCCTAAGCAAATCCCTCCAGTAAATTGTGACTGACTGAATCGAAGAGTAGGCCTTAGACTCTGATTTTCCTCCCTTTCAAAAGCCTCCTAGAAACATCAGGGGAGTTGGGAAAGGAGGCGCAATCTGCATAAGAAATTTGTTATGAATCTCCTCAGAACTTTTTCTTCAAATTGGCTATGTTGACCGGAAGCCGGTCCAAGCTTTAAATTTACTTACTACTGATTAGCATGTTCCTATTGATCTATAAGTTAATGTATTCAGGAATCTAATGCTGATTATTACTGATTACTGTGAGGAAGTATGTTACGATTTTTTAATGAATATGATTAATCCTCCAAGTACATTGCTGAAAGATTTATGATAATTGATAGTGAAACGTACATACAATTCCTTCCTCAAAACAACGAGATAAAGTTTCACCATTTTATAACTAACCTATTGGTGTGGTGTCATTTTTGGTGGGTTTGCGCTAGGGTGTTGTAGAGTGTGTAATGCAAGCATGACACGTATGCCTTTGCGATTTAGCCTTCAGCTAGTGCCTCGCTACCTACCACCCCCCCGGAACCGGGGCCGGCAACCTCGGTTCCAACAGTGTACTCCACGGTCCACCCTTAGATTCGGATCCTCATTTGAATCAAGCCTTCGCCTCCCATTGGCCTGCAGGACACACATACTGCCACTCACTACTGGGGGGGCTTGAATGACAGCCTCTACCAAGCGCCCCGGAAGGCTCATTTGGTGCAACGACAAGATCCCCGGTATGGTCAATGGACCCAATTAGCCTCCCACCAACCGTAATACTTTGAGACGGGAGTAAGTGCTTTTCAATTTTACTCAATCTGCTATCTATTTCCTCGAGTTTAATGGAGATAGGCTTCAGTAGAGTCAGTAATTTATCTTCGAGTTTAGCTACTATTTGGTCTTCCAGGTCTACCAGGTCACATTGCGCCTGCCAAAGGGAACCCTGAGTTTTAACACTTCTAGGGCTAGGTACACTTGGGGGAACAACCTCTTGGACACAACCTTTCCGCCCACGAGGGCCTCTGTTTTTTAACACCTTGCTAGGCTGATGTGAAGTAATTGGGATACCTCCTGCCTTCCTTTTTTTCACTATGGCACTAGCGGTGACAGTATCCTCCCCCTTTTTCACCCTGAACTAATCGTTGCTGGCGAGTTAGGATTTTAGAGGGAGAGGGTTGACTAGGGGCAGATGTCTCTACGAGATAGGAAGATTCATCTAACGCTGCCACCGGTGATGTAATTACTGGTTGATGTATCTAGACCTCATGCACATTCTTTATTTCTCTAGGTACCGCTGTATCTGTTAACAAGAAAGGAGCAATTTGAGAAACTCCAAAAGGGGCCCGATCAAGATCTAGAGACAGTCTCTTTTGGGTCAACTCTATTTCATGAATTAATACGGATTCGCCCCTAATAAGAAAGGCATCAAGAGTGTCCACCACCCCAACTCCCCCCACCCCCTTAGAATGTCCCTTGTTCATTATTGACAATTATTCTAATCGCAAATATTCTTGGAGAACACAACTATTTAGAGTTCAAAATGCCAAAACCCTAACCCAAGTTCTTTAGCCGCTTGAAGATCGTAATGAAAGGAGGGTGACCCAGCCCAGCCTCTTCCAGCCGCTGACGGACGCGGTCACACAATTGTTTATTTAACTTGTGTCTATTTTTTATACTCCGTTAAATACTATAACATTTTATGTGATATATTCAGTCATTGGTATTGGTGGTCCTTTGCATTCTGACAGCACACTAACCCTTTTACATTGCTATAACGCACAGTATAAATCTCATAACAGATAATACCAGTCAACAGGGACCATTGTTTCTGAAAGTACTTTACCTACCCTGGTTCCTTACCCCCACATGCATCAATGTAAGGTTTTGCGATTCCTTATTTGCGAAAATTAGGGAATCGCAAATAAGAAATCGCAAAACGGGATGCATGATTTAAATCGCATAAAATTTGTGATTCGGTAAAAATCGCAATTTTTACCGAATTGCAAATATTATGCGAATTCCAATTTGCGATTTCGCAATTCCCATTGATTCCAAAAGGCCCATAGGAATCAATGGGAATTGCGAATTCGCGAATTAGAATTCGCAAAATGTTAATGCATTCAATGGGTGCAGGGGGGTCCAAAGGACCCCCCCTGCACCCCTGAAATGTATTTTGAAGTGCATGTTTCACACACACATGTCCTAAGGACATGTGTGTCTGTAACATGACAGTGTGTGAAAATGCAATTTTGAGCATTTTAACACATTTTCTCAAATTACCACGAGGTTCAACCTCGTGATAATTTGCACCCCCTAATTGCGAATTCGCAATTTTAAAAGTAATCATGCATTGCTTTAAAGGAATCGCAAATTTGCGATTCCTTAAAAGCAATCGCATTTTTGGAATTCGCTAAATATAGCGATTTTTCCAAAAATGTTTGATGCATACTAAAAAGATATTTAGGAATCGCAAACGGCCGATTTTACCGAAGCGCACTGTTTGCGACTCCTAAATACCTTGATGCATGTGGCCAATAGTGAGTAGGGTTCCCCTGTTTTTTGGTCTTGACCCTTGGAGTAACTCAGCATTGTATTGACAGCTGGACTAGAATTTTAGATATAAGTTAAACTATTGCTATTATGGCATCAATCTGGGATGGAGAGTGGAATAAATGAGTAATGTGCTGCTTCTGAAACAAACTTTCAATCTCCTTATTAGGGTTGCTAGCTTATCGATTTCATACTGTCAACTAAATCCGGTGTGCCTTATCTATGAGGCCTTGCGTCAGTTTCGCGCTTCCGATGCGTCACTTTTTGTGACGCATCGGCGGCGTAAAACATGCCTTCTGTTGCACACTATTTACAAAGTGACACGTCTAAGCGCTTCACTTTGTAAACCCCTGCGCTACATTATACCTTTGTCAGGCTTAATGTATGCAGGGGGGCGTTCCCCCGCAAAAAGCCTCGTAGAAGTGTCGCAGTGAAATCTATGAGATTTCACTACGTCACTTCTTGGACACCGTTGCGTGAAAATCTTGCGCCTGCCTCACAGCAGGCGTAAGACTGGCGCAGGCCTTCCAAGCCCCATGTGAAAGGATGGATTGCTGGAGTTGCGTAACTTTTGTGACACACTCCAGCAATGCGTCACTTTTGCGCTTACAGATACGTCAGAAATACTGTCATATCTGTAACTTCTTGCAACATGATGTGTCAGACATTAAATATGACGCATTAGGTATGTCGCAAGGAGTGCGCACTGAGAAGCCCGGTATTTTTAGCACTTATTTGTGCATACTTCAGAAAGCAATTATAAATAGCACTTATAAATATTTTTTAATGATTCATGACTAATAATTACAGAAAACAAAGGCAGAAAGGTCAGGTTACAAATGAATACATACCATTTTATTTACAGCGCACTGAGAAGCCCGGCAATTTTAGCACTTATTTGTGCATAATTCAGAAAGCAATTATAAATAGCACTTATAAATATGTTTTAGGGCTACATTAATGATTCATCTATACTACTATTATAAAGAGAGAACTTGCACCTTTTGGCCAGGTAAACTCGGGAACCACAGCACCAATCACAACACCCAATACAGCGTTGGAAAGGGCAGTTGCAGCAGAAGGACATAGGCTATGCAGACGCCCACCATATACATTTAAAATGTAAAAGAACCGTGCCAGCAAAGTAGTCCCTTGTGGGCGTGTCTGCATTGTGCTGTGGGTGTGTGCTGGGGGCGTGACAATCGCTGGGGGCATTCCGTCACGAGTGTTGTTTTTTCTTCCCAGGTTCTATACATTCCTGCTCCCTTTAAATAGCAATTCAGTGGAGGTCCCATTCTCTTAGAACCACCCCAAGCACAGTTATGGCAAAAATACAACTAAAAGGCTCTGCAAAGCATTATGGGATAAGCTTAGCATAATTTTTAGCATTCATGAAAGGGTTTCAATGTTTTGGAATTTTACTCATCAGGGACATCATGGGACGACGAGGTGAACTGCAGCTTGATGTATAATATTTTAAATGCTATTGCATTTGGCTCATCAGGGACATCTAGGGACAGCGAGGTGCACTGCAGCTTGATATATAATATTTTAAATGCTATTGCATTTGCATCATCAGGGACATCTAGGGACATGAGGTGAACTGCAGCTTGATGTGTATTATTTTAAATGCTATTGCATTTGCCTCATCAGGGACATCTAGGGACCATGAGGTGAACTGCAGCTTGATGTATAATATTTTAAATGCTATTGCATTTGCCTCTTGGGGACAACTGGGGAGAACGAGGTGATCTGCAGCTCTTTGTAGAATTATTTGGATACGATAATATTCACTTCCCACTGCTAATCTCGTCCCATAATGGTTTGCAGGGGCTTGATCTCAAAATCATCACCTTTCTCACTGCTTGCTGGAAGCTAATTTAACTTTTGTGAAATGACTATATGCATTTTAGCATGTAGAAATACTTGTTATTTTACCTTGAATATATGAGGCTTCTGTTTTAATAATTGGAAATCTGACGGAACGAAATATTGCGGATTTATTGTACCAAGTTCACGCCAATTCCGCCCACCCCTACTTTAAATACCCCTGCACCCCATTATCATACCCCAACCTTACTCTATAAAATACCCCAACACCCTTAAACACTAACCCATCTTTACCCTATAAATATACCCTGTACCACAAAACCCAAACCTATCCCTAACCCCTAAATATACCCCTGTACCCCAAAACCAAAACCTAGCCCTGAACCCTATAAATACCCCTGTACCTCAAAACCCAAACATACCCCTGAACCCTTAAAATACCCCTGTACCCCAAAACCCATAACCTACCCCTGAACCCTAAAATACCCCTATACCCCAAAACCCAAACCTAGCCCATAACCCTTAAAATACCCCTTTACCCCAAAACCCAAACCTACCCCTGAACCCTAAAAATACCCCTGTACCCCAAAACCCAAACCTAGCCCAGAACCCTAAAATACCCCTGTATCCCAAAACCCAAACCTAGCCCTGAACCCTAAAAATACTCCTGCACCCCAAAACCCAAACCTAGCCTTGAACCCTTAAAATACCCCTGTACCCCAAAACCCAAACCTACCCCTGAACCCGAAAAATACCCCTATACCCCAAAACCCAAACCTAGCCCTGAACCCTAAAAATACCCCTGTACCCCATAACCCAAAACTATATCTGAACCATTAAAATACCCAAACACCCCAAAACATATACCTCAGTACCCCAAAACATATACCCCTATACCCATACTTGCCTTAACCAAACATTTTTAAAAAACATGCTTTTACCATTCATGCATTTACAACGAATTTCGTTGTAAATGTATGTGTGGTAAAAGCATATAAAATGTAATGCCATGCGTTATAATGACATTGCGGAGTCATGGTACTTTCGTAATGAAAGTATGCAGAGTGATGGTATGCGGAAAGAAATTTGCGGAATAATGGGTGTTTACCCTCCCCCGTAAGTACATTGGTGGCACAACGGCCCACATCTCCAGCAACATACTCATATTTTTTCACCACCAATTGGAAAAATGCACAGGTCTCTCTCGTTGATGCCCAGCACCGACATACACTTTTAGACACACCTCCCACCACAAGTTCTAGAATTGCGACCTTTAGAGATGGGGAGCTACGTTCGAATCTCGGCATCAGCTCAACATCCTGTGATTCCAGGCAAATCGCTTTGTCTCCCCGTGCCTACCACAAATCAATGTGTTCTTCTGTAATGTAAATTGTGCTCATGCCATGTTGTCGAGTTCGCGCTATATAATATTGCAAGGAAAATAAAGTAGGGAAACTCGAGTTCACACACTACTGAACGCGCACTCTTAAGGGCATCAGCAGTGCACTGTGAATCGGAGCATTTCACAGGCCTGTCACAGATAAGAAATGCTATCAAAATGAAATCCTACGAAACAATATACTACTGGCCAGCGGCGGTTTTCCTTCAAGGGCGGCGGGGCTCCGCCCTCCCTATTGACTCGGCCGGCATAGAGCAAGCCAGGGATTTAAAATGCTAAGTAAGAATGTTACTTACCAGGCATTTTAAATCCCGAGCCGCACTGCAGTGCTGATCAAAGCCCCGGCCCGGGCCGTGACATCCTGTTGCCTGCCTGCCTGCCATCAGTTTAGGACGCACTCGAGCGAGCGTCACTGCAGCAGCAGGCAGGCCAGGCAGGAAATGGAGGCAGCGTGTGGGGTGATTTGTGACACATGCGCTTTTGCGCATGTGTCACAATTTAATGCTACAGCCTTACTGCCGGAGTGTAAACACCGGGCGCATTAGGTGCCAGCCCGGGAATATAAAGAATGGCCCTTTTGGGGCCCGCCCAGAAATGACGCAGGGCAGCATCATAAATTTAAAGCAGCCTCGGGCGGGTACAGTGTAAGCCCGAGGCTGCATTGAAGGCTGGGGATTCGGAATGATGACGAGTACACCCTCACCCGACCCTTTCATTAGTCGTCACTGGAGGGGGTGGGGATGTTTTATTTTATGCATTTTAGACACCTTTCCAGGTAGGGCAAAAAAGTCGATGCTAAGGAGTGTAATGAGGAAGAGTAGGACAACGTGTTACAAAGATTGCCAATGATTAATCAGTGCGTTAATGGAGGAAGCCGATTTGCTCCTGAGACAGCCTCACAGTAAGAAATTGGTAAAATGGTTAGGGTAAAGGCGGGTGAAGTCTGCGTGTTTTTCGTCATCTTCTGTCTTTTAACTGGTCAAACAGCACATGGCTTTTGGTAGGGTTAAACTTAGTGTCTCGACCAAGGTTAAACAATCTTTCATCTTGCTCATTCGATAAAATGTGTCCCATTTTAGAGGCTAAAAGGGATAATGTTATTTGCGTGCCAATTACTTATTTTTATCGTGCACCAGCTAAATTGTCAATACTTGGTTAACGCTTTTCCTCCTTCGTCTTTTGAAGCTAAAAGTTATGAAATAACATCAAGTACTCTCTTCCCCTTATCTCGTTACCCTTCATTTCTGTCTTTTTTTCTTCCCTCCCTCACTCTTTCTCTCACTTCCCAAGTTCGCATAGATGCTGTTGAGTAGCAAAATTGCTTCCTCTCCTTGTGCTAGTCTCCTCACATCCATTGCAATTTTCCTACATGTAGGTGCCTTTTTAGTCTCATCTTGAACCACTGCACTCCCATACTGTGTCACTGCAACAAAGAAATACTATTTTTGTACTGGAGTTGGTGGCAGGTCCTTTGCAAGGATATTTGTTGCTAAATGCAAAATAGCATTTTGCTGCTCGAGTGTTACCCATCTACAAAGAAACGGTACGTTTTCTGACAATCTCATAAATTTTGGAACCACTGAAAGGAAGCACTTTAAAGCTTGTGTGCTACCTCGCCATACATGGCAGGGTATCCACAAGGTGAAAGCCAGGCATCCCGCCGCGAGGGGCCGTTGTGGAGATTAAGCAAGCTATTGCCCAGAGTCGCAGAGTGTGAACCCGTGAGTCGAGTAGGCACCGGAGTGAGAATTATCGAGTCCGTGGAATTATTGAGCCCAACCCCCGTCGGGGCACGGAATTGAACCCTGGTCCAGGGCCGATCTCAGCTTCCGGGTCTGCCGCCTCTAACCCCTGCGCCACACTTCTCCTGAAGCTGCCTGATAACTGGGGTAAGTGTGAAGTATTAATTATTGTTCTTTTAAATTATTTTTGCAATATTTCCATTATTTCAATATACTACTTTGTAATTATTTTAACATATAGCACACTCTAGTCTAGTATCATGACTCATGAGTGCATTTAAATAAACTTGCAAGGGTTAATGTGTCTCATGCAGTGCACTTCATGCTAAATGCTATGTAATATGCAGATGACAGATTTTTATTTTATGAAACTAGATAAGTGGGTTACTGCTTTGAATACAGAGCTCATTTGGTTATGTACAGTCCATACATTTTAATCCTTCCCATATAGCACAGTGAGCTATAAACAGCATGCAACTCTTCAACCTTGTAACGGTTACTTACTTTTGTTACACAACCTGTACATTGATTTACACTCTTCATTTAGTGTCAATATATGTGTACATGTGATCTAAAGCGCTTTGACACCATACATGTGGATGAGTAGCACTATAAAATGAAATAGAAACAAAATAGTGGTATTTAAATTTAAAATGTTTGCAAATACAAATTTAAAAGCAAGCGTCTTATGATGTGATAAGCTTTAAGCCTTTCTTTCTGCTCCATTGCTTCAAATCAATTACTATTTAAAGCAAGACTACTCACCCGTAGGGTCTCAAGGCGCTGTGTGTGGGGGGTTGAGGGGAGGGGATCTGCGATTGATTTGACGAGCCAAGTCTTGAGGTCCTTCCTTAATTGCGGACGTGATGGTGATTGCCTGAGGTGCAGAGGCAGGACATTCCAGAAGTTTAGACAAGGATCTTTCTCCAGCACTGGTCTACAGATGTGTGATGGTGGCCTGCGCCAGTTGGGCGGAGTGGAGATGTCAGGGGAGAGTGTAGAAGCAGAAGTGGTGGTTGAGCTATGTATGTCTGGCGTTGTGGAGGGATTTGTAGGCATGCTAGAGGCGCTTGAGCTAAGGTAATTCTTTTGTTGAAAGATAGCAAGTGAAGGTCTCTCAGGGAATATATGACGTTATATCGCATGGCAACACAAAGAATGCCATTATAATATGGTTGTAACAACACAAGTGCTGTTACAACACATTACCATTGCAAAGCACACTTTTACCATGCATATGCCTTTACCACGCATGCCATTATGTGTGTGTATATATATATATATATATATATATATATATATATATATATATATACATATATATATATATATATATTAATACCCCCAGGCAACCCCTAAATTACCCTTTGTACCAGTGCCAATAGCCCTACCCCCTTAAAATTCTAAAATTACCCTTACCACCCTAATACCCATACCCCCTAAACCCTAAAATTACCCTTACCACCCCAAAACCAAAACCAACCCTAAACCCTAAAATTACCCTTACAACCCCAAACCCTAAAACTTTAAATTACCCTTGGCACCACAAAATCCAAATTTGTCCGAGTCCTAAAATTACCCTGTGCACCCTAAAATCCAAACCCACCCTGAATCCTAAAATGAACCTTGGCACCCCAAAACATATACCCATCCTGAACCCTAAAATTAACCTTGGTAACCCAAACCTATACCCCTAGACCTCAAAACCCAAACCCACCCTAAACCCTATACTTACCTTATACTTACATGTAAAACACATATGCTTTTACCATGCTTGCCTATACAAAGAAATTCATGTAAAGGCATGTGTGGTAAAAGTATATGCATTATAATGCTTTACATTGTAATGCTATGCATTGTAATAGCATTGCGATATAATGGTACTTGCGTTGTGTTGGCATGCGTTGTATTGGATATTTCCCTTCTCAGGTGGCCGGTGATGTGGCTGCAGCGTGGGATGTTCAGGATGAGTTTGGCGGAGGTGTTCTTGATGTTCAGCAGTTTCTTATGGAGTTTCTGGGTGGTGCTGGATAGAGTGCTGACAAGCTCATGGGTGACAGAGTTGTTGTACTCACTGGGGGCAAACTGGAAGATTTCATGAAGTAGATAGAGCATGTGGAAATAGGAGGAATAAACAACATTGATTTGGTGGTTTATTGAGAGAGAGAAGTCCAGGAGGTTGCCAAGGTTTCGCACGTAGTCAGTGGGCGTGTGGGGGAGGGGGGGGGGTCCAAGTGCCGCAGACCCCCTCTTCCTGGGCCACCAAGAGTCAACCAAGGCAGAGGGAGTGGCAACACTTGGGGGTGGATCCCAGGTTGAGGCCTTAGGTCTTGTTTGAGTTAGTTAAGCTTGAGGCAGCTGTCCTTCATCCTGGTGGAGACTGCATTTATCCTGTTGTGGAAGTTGCTCTTGGCAGCTGTGGGTTCTTCTGTGAGGTAGAGAATCCGCTGGGTGTTATCGGCGTAGGAGACAATGTTGAGTCTGTGGTTCTTGACGATGGCTGCAAATGGGGCCTGAAGAGCTTGGGGCTCAGGGAGGAGCCTTGAGACCCTTTGCAGCTGATCTCTGTGGGTTTTCAGTTGAATGGTGGAAGTCGTACTCTCTGTGTTCGGCCGGTGAGGAAGGAGCAGATCCATCCAGGGCTTTGTTCCGGATGCTGGCATCGTGGAATCTTGTGCAGAGGGTGTGGTGGGAAACGGTGTTGAAGGCGGCTGAGAGGTCCAGCATGAAGAGGGAAGCTGTTTCCCATTGGTCGAGGCATTTGCTTTTAGGTTTGAGGCTCCAGATATCTCCTTGGCCCTTTAACTTCGGCTTTGTTATGGGCCCAGGTGAAATCTGATAAGCTGCTGCCTCCTCCACTTGCACATTGCAGCTCGGAATGATAGCAGGCAACGTGCAGCAGCAGGCGCTGCTGAATGTGTCAGTTACAAATGTGGTTTTTGTTTGGCTAAGGTATACACCTAAGCCAAGCAGTACCCACCACCACTCAGGTTAATTCAGATGCAAGATTACCTGTGCTCCTCGTCTGGTAGCTTGGCGCAGAGGAGGCTTATAAAAGAGGCAATGTGTAAAGTATTTCTGCAACGCATAGTAAAGTAACAGTGAAAGACAAAGCAAAACACTCCACACTAGTTCTAGAAAAATAGACCATCTTTATGTAATTAAAACCAGGCCTAAAGGACAGCAATTCAATAGTCTATCAAGAGTTATGCCAGTACTAGTAACGTTAATAGCTCATCACAGTGCTCAGGAACCTTTAAGGGAGTTACAGTAATCCTCAAATGAGCCCACCGGCCTCCTCCGCCTCGAAAAGGTTTTCAATGCAATAGGGGTTGAAGTTAGCCTGCACAGGCCTTCGGGACAGTACCTGGGGCTTGGAGTCACTGCTCTCGTTGTCGGCGGTCTCGCACACGGGGTCCACGTGGTAGGAAGAGGAGTTGGGCTCTGGCTTGGCCGCTGGAGCACAGGCAGGTCTGTGGCCCCATACTGCTGTGTTGGTGGGCCTCACACATGGAGCTCGTGTTGGTAAGAGGTACAGAGGCAGGCAGGACTGGTGTTCAGCCGCAGTAGATGCAGTCTTGTGATTCTTCGGCCCAAAGAGCCTGGAGAGAGTGAGCTCAGATCGTTGTGTTGCTGGGCAACCAGAATGCGCTCACGCCACTCGGTGCTCCCGGCACTGACTGAGGGTAAAGGTCTACACCGCTACGGTATCTTCAGAAACAGCAGTGTCGAGTACGACTACTAGCAAAAGGTGACTGAGTGCCAACACAGCAGGCGCTAGACAATGTGAGTGTGTCTGGTGGCTGTAACGACCGGATTCTCGAACCAGATGGGATCAGCTCCTTAGAGCACCTCCAACCCAGTCGGAACGTAATCACCTCCCTCCTTAGAACGTATTTACAATAGGTATGTACATATATATATTTATATCTCGTACCTAAGGATGGGGAAATAGCTATACACACACATAGGTTTTCTACAATATCCCACTCATACCAGCTAGTCTCACGGCAACTTAGGCCCAGACTAATCTACCCTGGGGCAGTTCTGATTATTTACCATTACACACTGATCACCATCAGTGCTCACTCGACACGCAATCCGGCGTGCCTTACGCACTAGGCTGCAGCCCTAGTGCTCTCTTCCTTCCAATCCGGTCCACAATCCGGAGGCCCTAGACACTGGTATCCACCCAAGTGTTCTCTCACTCGCAGCCCGATCCGCAATCCGGCGGATCTACACACCAGTGTCCCCCCTGGTGCTCTCATTAACGCTGCTTACCAACGACGATCACTCTCCTATGAATACCTTTGGAAGGAATCTCTCATTGGCTACTCGGGGTGATACTACAATAACAGGAATTAGCACAACTTGCCAAATTGAATCATGTACCTTCTGCTCTCAGCATCGAATGGTCCCTCTCTCCCTCATTATTCAGTCACCTCTTACCTGACCGGGATTTACATCCGTTCATGAAAATGATGTCTGACTAGAAGACCAGGTTACCCTGATTGAACAAGAATACAAGGCACATGTTGGTTCACTAAGAACTGGGGTATTTTATTACAATGATTATAAACACAGCACTATACTATAACATATATCCTGCAAAGAAAAGTGAAAGGTTAGAATGTACACACTATGCAAAGTGGGGCAGAGGTCACCTTATGAGCACAAAGTCGGGGTTCGACAGTCATTTAGGTTCCCTTCTCGTCTGTGCCTTGGCTCGTCTCGGAATCACATCTCAGCAGTCACGAGTACACGTCTGCACCGCTATGCTCGGTCTCCTCCGCTTCTCTCCAAGTCACTGGAACCTTCCTCTTTATTAGCTGCTGTCTCTCTCTGTCTCCGATCGCTCCGCACTACTCCTCTCTCCTCTTCAATCTTTCTCAGAGAGTATTAGCCTCATGATCTTTCTCGGACTTCAAAATGGCGACTGTCTGCCTGGAAATAATTAATGGCATTGATGCTAACGGCTAGCTGCCGCCTACAGACTGACTGACTCATCACAGCCTAACGCTTTCGCTAATATGGAAGCTTGTCCTTTCATGGAAAGTTAAGGCCAGTAACCTGCCGCCCACCAAATTTTTGTACCTCCCCGTACCAAGGACACGTTCCCAGCCGGCCGGCCTGATGTTGTGTCTTCGGAGTGGAGAAAAATACAGTCTTTCGATAAGGGCCAGCCTGAGCCAGTTCTCTCCAAGCGAACAACACTTCGAAACTAAAACATTACACTTGACCTAGAAGCATCTCAAGCTGCCGGGGCAGAAAGCAAGATGGAGTCTCTCCCGTTTGAGGCCTACAAGGCCCGAAATAAGCATAACTCCATAGAAGGTATACTAACACTCTTGCAAAAGGACGGATTATAACTAATACTAATGAATCTATCCCCTAGCTTAAGTTTATAAGCCCTGATCTAAGCAAAAGGGTACGAAAGTGCATTACTGTGCCTTATGAATAGGCCCTGTTTATAGTTCTAATCCCTGCACTAGAAGGATAATGGGCTGGAGTCACCTCCAATCATTCTCCCTCAAAGGAGGGCCGAAAAAGTCGGTCAGAAAAGTGGCCCAATAACATACAAATAGCCCTGATTCTTCCATAACAGGAGGAAAGCTAACAAGTTCTTGGGAACTTGTAGGATATAGAGGCCCAGTTGTCCCTCATTGCAGAGGTAGCAGGGAGCAGGCCAACATAGCTGAGCAGAGTGCATAGGCAGTACAGCAAAGCAAGTGACAAAGGGGCAGTCCTTCCTAGCAGCGTTGTACATCATAGTTGCAGAGTCTCCTCCAGACCCCAAAGTGAACCAATTTGGGGATGTCACAGCGAGGTCCAGTACTAATACCAAAATGTGTCTTTGAAGTGTGGGAGACAACAAAAGACAGCTGTCTTTGATCCTCAAAAGGACCCTGCCCTTTCTTCTCTGGCTCCAGGCACACTACAGGCGGTTATATAGCTATTTGTGTTGGAATAGGCATAGCCCTATTCAGGTGGAGGTGTCAGCCGCTCCCTCCTTCTATGTTTAATAAAGTCTTAGTGCAGGGCTATATTTTGACTTGATAATGTCAAAGCTTTCAAATGTTAAAAAGATACATTTTTTAAAAATTTGAAGAGCGTTCACTTTCACATTTGTAGTCCTGTCAAGTACCACTCATTAGTGGTCATACTAGTGCTGGTGTCCGCATCACCACACTAGAATGTACATTTATTTATTTCCATAATTTCTTTTTGTTTAACTTTTTCTGCTGTGCTGGCTGAAGGGCACAAGGACCTGAGAGTGGCATTCAAACAATTTGCATAGTATTATTTAAAATAATTTTGTTTGTGTTTACAAATATCATATTGGTTTTGAAGGGATATTTCTTAAAATATACATTTATTTATTTTCATATTTTATTTTTATGTAGCCATTTTCTACTATACTGACTGCCACAAGGGCCTGAGGGTGGCATGCAAAGTATTTAAAAATAAAGTAAAACATTCTTACCTAGCCTGCTTCTGCAAATAACGTTTTTGTTCTTTCTTAAATAAATGAAAGATTTTTAATTGATATTTCTTATATTATAATCAATGCATATTACACTCATTTCCTAACTTATTTGTATTTAGTGGTTTTCTTAAATACTGATAGACCCAAGGGCTTCAGAGAGCTATATGAACTATTTTAAATACAATATTTACTTAATTATTTTGCAAAATTGCCTAGCTCAAAAATCAAAGCTTTTGCTGACTTCCTAAAAATTAAATGTTTGTTTCAAATTGATATTTCTTATACATTTAGCTATTTAATATGTCATAATGATTACTGGGCAATCAACGACGTTGAATAGCTGATGCAGAAAAGGAAATGGCCAGCCGTCATTTTTGGTAGGAACAAAATTACAAGTGTGTTTCTTTGTGGATGTGCAACCTGGCTTAGTACCCTGGCCCTCTTCAGAAGTCAGTCTTGCTTGGCAACACAGAAATTCTCTGAAATAATGTATGAGTTTTCTTTTATGAATGCCTAGAAGAACTGATTTTTCAGTCCATTTATCACAGAAATAGTGCGGAAAATTGCACCAAAAAATGGCAATTTTAAAAAATTTTCTTCGCGGGGGGAGAACCCCCCCACACCCCCCTTATTGCCGTTCGTTGATGCCTACTTCAATAGCCCCACCAGGTTCAAATTCCACCAGCCGCCACTGCTACTGGCCGGCAGCAATTCATACCCGTACAACGTCGGGACGGGCTGCTAGTGACTAATAATTACAGAAAACAAAGGCAGAAAGGTCAGGTTATAAATGAATACATACCATTTTATTTACAGCCCTATTTAGTGTCAAGGGGAGGCCTTTGCAGACTCCTTAAACAAATGGCGGGTATTTTTCTATAAGAAAGGTGGCTTCCCTACTCGAGATGCCTTTTCTAGAAATACATTCACCCACTGTGGCAGAAAAAATAAAATACAAAGAGGAGACGTGATGTCACAGGCTGTCTAACAGGGGCTGTGCGAAGTCATACTTGGAGCAGGGTTGACGAGGTAATGCCGAGGGGGCCCTCTGTCGGCAGTCAGTAGAATTGCAGTCAATCATCTGAGGGAAATTACGAATAGGGACATAGTAAAGAAGATATGGTAAATAGATCTACCCATAATGCATTGTGTAGAAGACCAACAGCGGCCACAGCCATTGATAGTTATCTATAAGGTTAGATCATACATTTTGTAGCTATCTTTTCACATATTGGATTGTATTTTTTTTTACCACGCTTATCATCATTAAATAAAACACCGACGTATTTGTCTTATGTGAAACAAATTGTCTACAAACGCGAAGAGTAATGATTGCAGTCTCGATTTCAAAACTCATTTTATCTTCTCATTCAGACGCACGTTGTGTAGCACTGAAGGAGGAATGATCCTTCAACTCAAAAGAGGCCTTATTAAAAGTATGACAAAACATGGGTCTCAAAAGACATTCAGAAGGTCATAATGTCAAGCCCCGTTTCTTGACATTATGTCTCCAAATTCCTGCAAGAAGTTGTAAGGATTATTATTATTACTACTCTTTCTTGCTAATATCGAGAAATATGTTCTCTGCCTACTTTGCATCTCATTGTCGATGCGTAGCGAGTGCTGACAGAAACAGAATTATCGCCGCTTCTCGCCCGATAACAGGTCACTAAAGCGGCGATAAATCTATTGCCAGCCCTAGATAATATGCCCCTGGGTCTGTAAAGTATGACAGTTGAACCCTGATCTAACATCAAATCACAGCATGTTGACATCACCAGTAAGCTATTTTTACGTGGGGGCAGACTTACGTTTCCTGGCGCATCCCTGCTAATCAGCAGGGATGCGCCGGGAAAGATGTGTGACACAAGTTTACCCTTGCACCACCACATATGCACCGCATTTACCATGCGGCGCACTTCGGCGCAAGGATAAACTGATGTGTATCACATCTGCAGGCGTAAGGTTGGCACAGTGCTGGAGTTGTGTCGCGGGCGCGACACAATTTCAGCACTGTGCCAATCCGGGCTATCTTCTGCATGGTGCGTCATACCTTCCGCCTGCTTCAAGCAGGCGCAAGGTTTTGACCCAGCGGGGTCGGAAAAGTGACTGAGTGAAATCTTATAGATCTCACTCAGGCACTTTTCCAAGGCGTTCCTGCGCCGGAACGCCCACCCTGCGCTGGTACGCCCACATGTGGCTCAGGGCTTTACAATGTGACGCATCTCCCCGGCAGTCACGTTTTAAATCTCCCGCAGCATGCTGCTAGCTTTACGCTGCCGCCGCGTGACGAAATAACAAAGCACTCCACGAACGCTGATAATATTATGACCCAGGGGCCTTAAAAACAGTTGGTGCAAATAAGTGTAGGCAAAACTGGTAGCTGAGCCAAGCGACACACAGAAGAAACAATCATGGTGTACAGGACGACTAGGGTGCTGAAGCGGATTGAGACTCAGTAATACTTTAGGGAAGAAAGTATTCCTACCATGGCCCACCTGAAGGCGACAGAATAAGGCCCTATAAACTGAAGGGCAACGACACAAAGGAGGCAAAGAGACACTAGATATAGGGTCCGCCATCCAGTCAGGTTCGGGAGCCCCCCTCAATTGTAAGAGCTCTGATAGACACAAAGCGACTGGAGCAGCGGTGGTCAAAGATCAACCTGGAAGGAATATATGATATGACGCTAGACCGGGGCCAAGAGATACCTTGCACCATCAGAACGTCACTTTTTATGACGTTCCGTGGCGCAGAAGCCTTCGTGAAATTTATCAGGCAGCACTAAGCCACTTTTTTTGGCTTAATTCTGCCTGATAAATATCAGTCCCTTTAACGCAGTGTTCTGCGTTAAAGGGGCGTGCAATGGGTGTTGCTGGGGGCGTTCCCAGCAACAACCATGGCCTTTTGACACTGCCCCAGATTTACGAGAAATCGTAAATCTGGGCAGTGCCAAAAGCTTACGCCTCCCCAGGGGAAGGGTAGGGGAGGCGCAACCGAGAGAAATATCTTTATTTCTCCTCGTTTTTCCTTTTTGTATGTGTGCCGCATTCTCCAACACACGTAGACAGAAGAAAAGCCTCTTGTGATTATTTTTGTACAGGAAGGTTTCCCTTCCTGTACAAAAATAGTCATCCCCGCAATGTAGGCACCCTTGCACCACTGTGCTAAGGTGCCTGCGCTGGCGCACGCAGCCCATTGTTCACAGGCGCTGGGGAAAGGACAGGAATGCGCCATATCTTATACATACGGCGCATTCCTGCCTTTTTCTATTGCCCTAGGGAAGCGCAGCAGGAAGGCCTGCTGCACCTCCCTGCAGCAAAATTTCATAAATGAGGCCCATATACACTAACGGATAGAACTGGAGTGGCTTCCCCCGTA
>NW_028246184.1:0-15102 GCF_964263255.1 Lissotriton vulgaris | reverse complement strand
AGAAAGAACGGGGGCCAAGGCTTTTTATGCAGCTCCTGAACACCTTCAGCGCCTCAGTACTGATCCCCACGCAATGTCATCGTTAAGTCCCTGTTTGTGACTGGATAGACAGTGAATCCACCGCTGTTCTTTTTCAAAAAGCAGTTTTCGTCACCAAGAACTTGCTCCACCACAGTCCACCGCATATCATTCGGAGTGTGGTTATTGGCAATGAAGTGGTTCGTAAGTTTTGTCGCACTGCGTTTGCACCGGATTCTACTCTGGTGCTCGCATATCCTTAGCTTTACCCGACTTGTGGTCATACCAACATATTGTAAACCGCAGGTGCAAATGATTAGATATACCATGTTACTGGTATTGCAGTTGGTAAGGCCACGTTGTTCCCACTGCTTGCCTGGTTCAAGATTTAGGAATTTTGTATGGGTGGTAAGGTGGCAAATACTACAATCTCTGCACGGAAAATGACCCTTCACCGCTGGTAGGCCTCAAGTTGATAACACAGTAGGTTCTGAATTAATTTGTTTTTTGGCTGGGCGTGTATGGACGAGAAAGTCCTTCAAGCTGCTCGCTCTTTTGTAAGAAAAAAGAGGTTTTTCCCACTTGAGTTTGTTACTTGTCACAATTTTCCAATTTTTCTGGATACTCCGGCTAACCATATTAGACATCGTGTTGTATGTTGTTACACCTGTTAGTGGGATTTCTTGTGTTTCGTTTCTTGGATAGGTCTCCAGCAGGGCATCACTGTTTTGATTGAGAGCTCTCTTCCGGCTCTTGTTGAGTATGCTCTTTGGGTAGTCACTGTTGGACCCTGCTCAGCCCGAGCACTGCAGGAGCGTAGCATGCACCAGTCCCCTTCCCTTGTCCACCGAAAGCCCACAAATGGAGGATACTGTGGGTATTCCAGTGAACCCGAAAAGAGGGTGGTATAACACGAGACACCAAGTCTCCCACCCTGTAAAACGTCAGGACACGGCTCCCTCCTTCACGCCTCTGCACCTGGAGTCAATAAGGAAAAAACAATCCTTCAATATATATTGCCCCTATATCCATGACCATGTACCACCAAAACACCAACACATACACCCCCCCTCCTTACCAGTGGTAAGCGCAGGCTTGGCTTCGTGTAGGGACTGGTATCTCCAAAATAATCAATAATGGCACTCCAAGGAGATTAAACCCAGTCAGGGGCACGAAGAACACAGTGTCCTGAATTCAGTGAAGGTGCAAAGCTAAGCACCGTAAAAGGGGAAAAAATAAGGAAAGCTGGAAATGAATTCCGCTAACACCAGCCACGATAAAAAAAACCCTTATAAAAGAAGTCTAGGACAAGGGATAAGAAAGAGACTAGCGACTCTCTTTCCAACACGCCAGTATTAGTATCGAAGAAAATAACGGAATGACCCAAAACGTCACTTCCGTGCGCCTAACGATATGGACAGGCGCAAAATTGCCGGATGTAAACAAACAGCGCGTTAGGCACAGCGCTGCCGGCACCAGACCAAAGGTGAAAACGGGAGCCCCCGTTCACACAAAAATAGATATACCAATACTGGCAACCACTAGGGAGGGAACGGGAAAAAGGGGAAGGGCAAAAACCAGGAAAGGGAAACTAACTTACTCACTACCACAACGGGGAGGGACACAGGAACAAAAACGAACAGAAATCCCCCACGAGCCCGTGGGAGACAAAAAGGGGCAGAAGGGCACTGGAAACTCCTCAGCAAGGCACAGGAAACGAAGGAGCCGGATACTAAGGCCACAACAATGGCAATATCGAGCAATGAGAAAGAGGTAGGACTCGATTATATACCATAGCCCAGGTCATGTGATGGTGGCCCATGGTCACAGAAACAGGACTAACTGCCGATTCCTAACAGTACCCCCCCCCTACGACCCTCCCCACGGGACGGGGCTTCAAGGGATGCTGTCTATGGAACAATCGAACCAGTCGAGGGGCATGAACCCCACCAGCGGGCTCCCAAGTCCTGTCCTCCTGTTTATATCCCTTCCAGTCAATCAAGTAAAAGAGACGACCCTTGATCCGTTTAGAGTCGCAGATAGCATGTACCTCAAACTCCTCCTTACCATCAATTGACAATGGAGGTGGTGGGGGCAACACCTGTGCGGAAGGTACGTAAGGTTTCAACAATGAAACATGAAACACAGGGTGTACCCCATAGTCCTGTGACAACTCAAGCTTCATTGCAACCGGGTTAATGACCTGGACTATCGGGAAGGGACCTACGTACCTGGGTTGCAATTTACGGGACCCTTGCAACCTCAGGTTGCGAGAGGCCAACCACACCAAATCGCCCACCTTATATGGGGGAGCTGGGGCCCGATGTTTATCCGCTTGTGCCTTCATAGCAACCTTGGCCTCCACCAGACTCTCCCGGGCCAAGCCCCAGATGTCACTCAATTGCCTACAAATCCCATCAATGGCTGGCATGCGTCCCGTGGGCTGAATGGCTACCGCCCTAGGGTGGTATCCAAGTGAACAATAGAAGGGGGTCATGCCCAAAGCAGAGTGTAAGCTGTTGTTATATGCGAACTCAGCAATGGGCAGAGCCGTCACCCAATCACATGACAAGGAGGTAATCAGGCATCTCAAGTACTGTTCCATCGTCTGATTTGTTCGCTCAGTCTGACCATCAGACTGAGGATGGTATGCCGAGGACAAACGTATCTCTGTCTTCAGGACCCGACATAGTTCGGACCAAAAATGGGACACAAATTGTGCACCCCGATCTGATATAATCACCTCTGGCAACCCATGTAAACGTACTACTGAAGACATAAAGACCACCGACATTTCTTTTGCTGTAGGGATTTTGCGGAGTGGTATAAAATGTGCCATTTTGGTGAATAAATCCACCACCACCAATATAGCCGTATATCCAGAAGCCAATGGCAATTCAGTTACAAAATCCATACTTATGGTATGCCACGGGGATGGCGGTACCTCCAAAGGGCACAGAAGCCCTGCGGGCTTACAGTGCGATGGCTTGTTGATAGCACATACAGGGCACGATTTGACATATCCCTGAATGTCATTTATCATGGTGTCCCACCAAAACCACCTCTCACACAGTTCTCTTGTCTTTTTCATCCCAGGATGTGCCACCAGTGCAGATGAATGGCACCACTCCAACACCTCATCCCTTAAAGAAGGAGGGATTACCATCCTATCCCCGTGATACAACAACCCTTCCTTCACTCTTACCTCGGGCACAGATAACAAGGGAGCTGGATCAAAAAGCTTCAATCGCTCTTTCACCAAACCAAGAAAATCATCCATACCTATGGCCCCCACTATCCGCTTACTCTCTATCATGGCCCTGTCCTCCGTCACAGATTCCTCTCCTTTGGGGTTACCATGTATCCGAGAAAGGGCATCGGATTTAACCTGTTGGGCCGCTGGCCTGTAGGTGATGACAAAATCGTATTCATTGAAGAATAACACCCACCGCATCTGACGAGGTGTCAATGCCCTAGCGGAACGGAAGAATTCAAGGTTTTTGTGGTCTGTATAGATGGTGATAACGTGTCTGGCACCCCACAAATAGTGTCGCCATTCCTCGAATGCCAATTTTACAGCTAACAATTCTCGTTCGGCCACTGTATAATTCCGTTCGGCGGGCAATAATGTCTTTGAGAAAAAGGCGATTGGGTGCATATGACCGGTGGATTCGTCACGCTGGGATAACACCCCACCCACAGCACACATGGATGCATCAGTTTCTACAAAGAACGGCATGGCAGGATCAGGGTGCACCAATACAGGGGCTGAAGTAAAGTGCTCCAATAAAGACCGAAAAGCTTTCTGAGTCTCACTGGTCCACTCAAAAGGAACACCCTTCCTCAACAGACGAGTCATAGGTGACACTACCTCAGAAAAATGCGTAATAAATCGCCGATAAAAGTTGGCGAAACCCAGGAGCACCTGGATTTGTTTCACAGAGGTAGGCACAGGCCAGGTCACAATGGCCTGAATCTTCCCTGGATCCATTCGTATCCCCTCTGCTGAAATAATGAAACCAAGAAACTCTACCTCTGGGGTGTCAAACTGGCATTTTTCTAGTTTGGCATAAAGATGGTGCTCCCGGAGTGTCCGCAATACCTGAAGTACGTGATCTGTATGCTCTGCCCTTGTTTCAGAAAACACAAGAATATCGTCTAAATAGACAATAACTGTGCGGTCCAGATATTCACCAAGCACCTCATTAATGAAGAACTGGAATGCCGCCGGCGCATTACATAGGCCGAACGGCATTACAGTATACTCATATAGACCGTACTTGGTCCTGAAAGCCGTCTTCCACTCATCCCCGGGTCTCATCCTTATTAGGTGGTAAGCTCCCCGCAAATCCAATTTTGTAAATACGGTAGCCCTGCGGAGCTGATCTAACAACACGGAGATGAGAGGAAGAGGGTACCTATTCTTAACTGTGGCCGCATTCAAAATCCTGTAATCCACACATGCCCTGAGGGTCCCTTCCTTCTTAGGAATGAAGAAAATAGCAGATGACACAGGGGAGGAAGATGGACGAATGAACCCAAGTCTCAACATCTCATCGATGTACTCCTTCAAGTGTTCCTCTTCTGGCTCTGACAATGCATACACCCGGCTACAGGGCAAGGAGACCCCCGGTACCAGGTCGATCTTACAATCATAAGCCCTGTTGGGGGGAAGTTCCTGAGCACTCGTCTTATCAAAGACGTCCTTAAACTCCAAGTACTGAGGAGGAACAGATCCCACATCCGTCATGGCGCAAACCAAGGGATCGATCTGTGCCCCTGCTACAGCGTAACAATGCTTCAAACAATACGCTGAATCCAACGTCACCAATCTCTGTACCCAATCAATCCTGGGATTATGCTTCTGCAACCATGGTACCCCCAACACTAATCCAAATGAAGGGGCATCGATTAAATCGAAAACTACCATCTCGGAATGCCCATTCTCACATGCTAGACCCAAAGGTGCAGTCCGACGGGTGATACACCCCGATGTCAGCTCAGTACCATCGATAGCCCTTACTGGCTCAGGTCGCTCCTTCAACTGCCAAGGAACCCCCAGCTTCTCCGCCATAGTAATATCCATAAAATTGCCAGTGGCACCTGAATCCAACAATACTGAAACAGAAACACAATCCTGAGTCCGTAGCAATAGCTGGGCATTGACAACGAAATGTCTAGGTGCTTGGTCTATAGATCCGACAACCTCATACTGTTGACCCTGTCCTCCACTTATCCTACGATCTACCTGAACACAAGCCACCTTTTTGCTGAATCCCGCACCAGAGGGCTTCACAGGACATTCCTTAGCAAAATGACCCCCCTGACCACAATATAAGCACAAATTGTTCTCTCTCCTTCTCTTCTTCTCCTCTGGCGCCAAAGGACCCCGTACCCCGCCCAATTCCATGGGCTCTGGTGCTACCTTGCTATCCCCTGCAGCCTTTATCTCCGTCTTTGCATAACTACCTCGGGATGCCTGAAACCTGCTACGCTCACCTCGCCTCTCGGACACCCTGTGGTTCAATTTAACCACCAGATCTATGAATGCAGCACAATCTTCTGGTGGATCTACCACCTGGGATACAATGTCCTTTAGCTCTTCACAGAGACCCTGATAAAATATAGAAGTTCTCTTTTCAGTGGGCCAATGGGTCTCGGATACCAGTCTGTTAAAAGAAGCAATATAGGACAACAAATCCTGTCTGCCCTGCCGGAGCTTCATTAGTTCAGCATCACTAGCCTGCATGAATGCATGCTTGGCAAACAGTCCCCGCATCAGTTCCTTAAATGCGTTATAATTGTACAACACCCGATCATCGTTATCCACTAAAGGTATAGCCCATTGAGCCGCATTGCCAGCCAGGTAGGATATTGTAAAGGCCACTTTTGCGGAATCGTCAGGGAAGGCACTCGGTCTACACATGAAATGTAACTGACACTGGGTCATAAACATCCCAAATTTCTCACTATCTCCCGTAAATCTCTCCGGAGGGGCTAACGGCACCGCTACCGGAGAAGTCACTGTAACATTAATAGGGTTACTGGAGTTACTACCTCCCATCGTACTCTGACCAACCCCCCCGCTATACTGGAAGGTCGCAGGGTGAATAACGGGAGTGGCCCCCCTCTGATGTGACTGTTCCCTGGCCCTAACAGCCACCAATTCCTGTTTCAACCCAGCATTCTCTTGCTGCAACTCCTGAACCTGTGTCTGCAATGTCTGTAATGCCCCCATGATATCCTGCATTGAAGGGCCTCCTTTGCCATCCCCCAATGCGTTCCCGTCCACGTCCATGCTCGCTCAGGCAGTGCTAAATACGTGGGCTCGATATTCTGTTGGACCCTGCTCAGCCCGAGCACTGCAGGAGCGTAGCATGCACCAGTCCCCTTCCCTTGTCCACCGAAAGCCCACAAATGGAGGATACTGTGGGTATTCCAGTGAACCCGAAAAGAGGGTGGTATAACACGAGACACCAAGTCTCCCACCCTGTAAAACGTCAGGACACGGCTCCCTCCTTCACGCCTCTGCACCTGGAGTCAATAAGGAAAAAACAATCCTTCAATATATATTGCCCCTATATCCATGACCATGTACCACCAAAACACCAACACATACACCCCCCCCCTCCTTACCAGTGGTAAGCGCAGGCTTGGCTTCGTGTAGGGACTGGTATCTCCAAAATAATCAATAATGGCACTCCAAGGAGATTAAACCCAGTCAGGGGCACGAAGAACACAGTGTCCTGAATTCAGTGAAGGTGCAAAGCTAAGCACCGTAAAAGGGGAAAAAATAAGGAAAGCTGGAAATGAATTCCGCTAACACCAGCCACGATAAAAAAAAACCCCTTATAAAAGAAGTCTAGGACAAGGGATAAGAAAGAGACTAGCGACTCTCTTTCCAACACGCCAGTATTAGTATCGAAGAAAATAACGGAATGACCCAAAACGTCACTTCCATGCGCCTAACGATATGGACAGGCGCAAAATTGCCGGATGTAAACAAACAGCGCGTTAGGCACAGCGCTGCCGGCACCAGACCAAAGGTGAAAACGGGAGCCCCCGTTCACACAAAAATAGATATACCAATACTGGCAACCACTAGGGAGGGAACGGGAAAAAGGGGAAGGGCAAAAACCAGGAAAGGGAAACTAACTTACTCACTACCACAACGGGGAGGGACACAGGAACAAAAACGAACAGAAATCCCCCACGAGCCCGTGGGAGACAAAAAGGGGCAGAAGGGCACTGGAAACTCCTCAGCAAGGCACAGGAAACGAAGGAGCCGGATACCAAGGCCACAACAATGGCAATATCGAGCAATGAGAAAGAGGTAGGACTCGATTATATACCATAGCCCAGGTAATGTGATGGTGGCCCATGGTCACAGAAACAGGACTAACTGCCGATTCCTAACAGTCACATGCCTCCAGCTTTTCTGTTAAATCGTCTGCTTGTTTTTTGAAATCCAATAGATCACTACAATTTCATCTTAGACGAAGATATTGTCCATAGGGGAGATTCTCCCGTAAGGGACGGGGATGGAAACTACTAAACAGCAACAGATTGTTTCTTGTTGTTGGTTTGTAGTATGTCTTCGTATGGAGCAGATGTTCTGTTTTATTGATGGTGATATCGAGAAAGGTGATACTTTCCTTGGCGTACTCATATGTGAATCTTAAATGAGGATCGCAGGTGTTAATCCAGGTGAAAAAAGGGGGCTAAGGAAGCTTCTTCTCCTTTCCATAGCAGCAGGACATCGTCAATGTAACGTTGCCATAAAATCATGTTGGAATTGAAAGGGTTGGTAGGGTCCAGGATATGCTTCTTTTCAAAGCTGTACACGTACAGTCCTGCTACCGAAGGGGCAAAAGTACTGCCCATGGAAGTCCCTGTTGTTTGAAGATAAATCTGGTTCTCATACTCGAAGTAATTTCTCTTCAGGGCTAAAGTGGCACAGTCTACTACAAAGCCCTTAGGTACTGTGAAATTCCAATCGGTTTGTTCCAGGGCCTCTGCAACTACCTTGATGGTGTCATCCTGCGGTATGCAGGTATAGAGACTCTCAATATCTAGAGTCACTAAAAAGGTGGGTTCCTCTGGCAGTTCGATGGTCTTGAGCAATGCCAGCAGACTTTTAGTGTCTTTAATGTAGGTCTCAGTAGACTGGATGATGGGTTTTAGAAAGAAGTCACAATACTGCGAAAGGGGTTCCAATAGTGAACCAATCCCAGACACTATGGGGCGTCCGGGTGATGGTAAAATGTTCTTATGGGTTTTGGGCAAAGTATAAAAATATGGTATCCTGTCCGTTGACGATGTAAGATAATCAGCTTCTTGTTTGGACAGCCATCCATCAGATTCAGCTGTGGAAACCAAATCCAAAATCTCATCCCGGAGACTCTCCGTAGGGTCTACCCTCATGGCGGTGTAGTTGTTAGTATTGCCCAATAGTCGTCTACACTCAGCATCATATGATGATTTGTCCTGGATCACCATGCCTCCGCCTTTGTCGGCACTCTTTATCACTATGTTGGTATTCTTCTTCAGTGATTGAATCGCTTGGTGCTCTGCTGCTTTTAGATTTCTGAAGGTGGAAGGGCTGTTAAGTGCTTCGACTTCAGATGAAATGAAATGAAAAATTGCATTTGTATAGCGCATAACCGCCCTGGGGCCTCGCAGCGCTTGAAGATAAAATGGTTTTAGCGCAGGCTCGGGGCAGATCAGAGAGATTTAGCAAACAAATGCGTTTTTAGGGCCTTTCTGAACGAGAGGAGGTTGCTGTTACCCCGGATGGCAAAGGGGAGGGCATTCCAGAGTCTGGTCGCCGAATGGGAAAAAGAGCGGCCACCCCAACGGGCTTTGTTAATTTTAGAGGAGGTGGCCAGCTGCAGGGTACCAGACCGAAGGGGGCGTGTTGGAACATAAGGCGTAACCAGAGGGTGCAGAATCGCTGGGCCTACACGGTGGAAGGATTTGTGCATGATGCACAGAGCTTTAAACTGCACTCTGGCAGCCATTGGGAGCCAATGAAGGTCCTTCAGAGCCTTCCTCGCTGACTGCCGACGGGACAGATTGAACAATAGGCGGGCCGCACTGTTTTGTGTGACCTGGAGCCTCTGAAGGACCGAAGCCGGTGCTCCCAAGTAGAGAGCGTTCCCGTAATCCAGGCGAGAGAGAATGAGGGCCTGGACCATGATCCTCCTCGCCTGGAAAGGGAGCAAAGGGAGCACCCGCCGGAGCATCCTCATTAGTCCGAAGCAAGTGGGAGCAGTCTTAGTAGCCTGGACAGAGAAATCAAGGGCAGTGTCAAGCCAGATCCCGAGGCTCTTTATCTGGACACCCATGGACCTTTCTCCTGCTACTCTTGCAAATTCACCGGTTCCATCACCAACTCCGCTACGATCACACCTCAGAATCCTGACCCCAACCACCTACAATGCATCCTTCTCAACACCCGATCGGTCCACAGGCACGCCATTGACCTTTGGAACCTACTAGACACCATCTCTCCAGACGTCGCCTTCCTAACGGAAACATGGATGAACGCTTCCTCCGCCCCAGACATCACCATTGCCATCCCTGAAGATTATAAGATCACACGCAAGGACCGTACCGGCCACACAGGAGGAGGAATCGCTATCGTCCATAAAAAATCAATCCGCATCTCAACCAGCTCTGACGCCAACCTCGCCAACTCCGAACACCTTCACTTCCAGATCCACATCGACCCCAAGACCACACTCAGAGGCACCCTCCTCTACAGACCACCAGGACCCCGCGCAAAATTCAGTGAAGACATCACGGACTTCATCACTCCACACGCGCTCCCCTCCAAAGACTACATCCTTCTGGGAGACCTCAACTTTCACCTTGAAAAGATCAACGACCGCAACACCACCAGCCTCTTGGACAACCTCGCCAACCTCGGACTTAAACAACTGGTCACTTCCCCCACCCACATCGCAGGTCACACACTCGACCCCATCTTCACCTCCAGCAATCATGTCTCCTTCAGCCACACTACGGATCTCCTCTGGACTGACCACAGCTGCGTTCACTTCACCTACAACAAGCCGATACCCATCAACCACCTCCAACCAACTCTGCAAAGAAACTGGAACAAAATCACCATCGACCAGATCTCCTCATCGCTCCTTCTAAACACCCCAGCCCACTCTTCCAACCCAGACCAAGCCGCCGCCAACTTCACCCTATGGTTATCCAACACCGCCGACACCTTAGCACCACTGAAAAAACGTCAAAGCAAACCTGGCAGCAAGAAGGCCTCATGGTTCAACGATGATCTTAAAAAGTCCAAGAAACTCTGCCGCTCCCTTGAAAAGGCCTGGAAAAAAGACCCAACCACTAGCACCAAGGACGCCTTCAAAAACGCCACCCGCATACACCACCAACTAATCCGAAAGGCCAAGAAAACAGCATTCAAGGATCGACTTGACAACAACGCCCACAACAGCAAGGAACTTTTCAACATCGTCAAGGAATTTACCAATCCCTTGGCCAACTCCAACGACATCACCCCCTCTCAAGCCCTCTGCGACTCCCTAGCCTCATTCTTCCACAACAAAATTGCAGACATCCACAACAGCTTCGACAACCAACCTGGAGACCAACCCACCCAACCATATGCTGAACATTCTCCCCCCTTGAACACCCTCAACGAGTGGAGCCCAATCTCCACTGAGGAAACCATCCGCCTGATGAACTCCATCCACTCAGGATCCCCCACAGACCCATGTCCTCACCACATCTTCAACAAAGCAGACTCCGTCATAGCACCGCACCTCCGAGATGTCATCAACTGCTCCTTCAACTCCGCCACCTTCCCGGAAAGCTGGAAACACGCTGAACTCACCGCCCTTCTGAAAAAACCCACAGCGGACCCCACCGAACTCAAAAATTACCGCCCCATCTCGCTCCTTCCATTCCCGGCCAAAGTAATCGAGAAAGCTGTCAACATCCAGCTCGCCGCTTTCCTCGAAGCCAACAAATCCCTCGACTCCTCACAATCTGGCTTCCGAGCAAAACACAGCACTGAGACCGCCCTCATCGCAGCAACAGACGACATTCGAACTCTACTGGACAATGGAGACACAGTCGCCCTCATCCTCCTCGACCTCTCTGCAGCCTTCGACACAGTCTGCCACAACACCCTTTTACAACGCCTCAGAAACATCGGAATACAAGGAAAAGCACTGGAATGGATCACCTCGTTCCTATCCGGAAGAACTCAGAAAGTCCGCCTCCCACCATTCAAGTCAGAGGCCACTGAAGTCATCTGCGGCGTACCACAAGGATCTTCACTCAGCCCCACCCTTTTCAACGTTTACATGAGCCCCCTCGCGGCCATCGCCCGCCAACACAACCTCAACATCATCTCTTATGCGGATGACACTCAACTGATCCTCTCTCTCACCAATGACCCCAGCACCGCCAAAACTAACCTACACGAAGGAATGAAAGAAGTTGCCGAATGGATGAAACACAGCCGTCTGAAACTGAACTCAGATAAAACAGAAGTCCTCATCTTAGGTACATCCCCCTCGGCATGGGACGACTCTTGGTGGCCGGTAGCCCTTGGAAAAGCACCCATCCCGACAGACCACGCACGGAACCTAGGCGTTATCCTGGACTCTTCACTCTCAATGAACAGACAAGTCAGCGCCGTATCCTCATCCTGCTTCAACATTCTCCGCATGCTCAAAAAAACATTTCGCTGGATCCCCACCGAAACCAGAAAAACAGTCACCCATGCTCTGGTCACGAGCCGACTGGACTACGGAAACACCCTCTACGCAGGTACTACCGCTAAACTCCAGAAGAAACTCCAACGAATCCAAAACGCCTCAGCCAGGATCATATTAGACATCCCGCGCAACGAACACATCTCTGGCCACCTGAAAGACCTCCACTGGTTACCCGTCAATAAGAGGATCACTTTCCGACTGCTAACCCACGCACACAAATCACTCTACGACATCGGACCAGAATGCCTCAACTCACGACTGTCCTTCTACACCCCCTCCCGCCAACTACGCTCTTCCAGCCAAGCCCTCGCCACCGTACCTCGCATCAACAAGACCACCATGGGAGGCAGATCCTTCTCATACCTGGCTGCTAAAACATGGAACTCACTCCCCACTTACCTTCGCCTTACCCAGAACCACCTAGCATTCAGAAAGCAACTTAAAACGTGGATATTTGACAAGTAATCCTCTTCCCCTCCCTAAGCGCCTTGAGACCCTCTGGGTATGTAGTGCGCTATATAAATTCTTTGACTTGACTTGACTTGACTTGACTTGGGCGCAGGAGGAGCACCAAGACACGGTGGCCAGACGGGTGCAAGAGCAGACGGGGAGGGATTTCCAAGGAGAATGATGTCTGTCTTCTCCCCGTTAAGCTTGAGACAGGAAGCTTGCATCCAGCTGGCAACAGCCTCTAGACAGGGGCTTAAGGTGTTGAATGATCAATCTGCGTGGTCTAACGAGACCACCAGCTGCGTATCATCCGCGTAGGTGACTATACGCACACCAAAGGGATGGACTATCCTGTCCAGAGTTTCCATGTAGGCGTTAAAGAGGGTCGGGCTCAGGGAGGAGCCCTGAGGGACCCCACACCTGAGAGGATGTTTAGGAGAGACTGTCTCACCCTCAAAGACCCGGAAAAAGCGCTCACTCAGAAAGGAGGTAAGCCAGTCCAGAGCTGCGCCGGACACGCCCATGCCCGCCAGTCGGTATACTAGCGTGGCATGGTTCACCGTGTCGACCGCGGCACTAAGGTCTAACAGGATAATGGCCACCTTTCCTCCCCGATCCAAAGTCGTTCTTGCTTCCTCTGTGACCGCCAACATGGCAGTTTCTGTGCCATGTTGAGGGCGAAAACCTGTCTGGGAGGCACGCAACAGACAGTTGGACTCCAGATAGTCTGTTAAGATATTGTTGGTATGCCTCTCCAGCAGTTTACTCAACCAGGGAAGCAACGAAATGGGGCGGTAGTTGGACAGGTTGTTCTGGTCCAGGGAGGGTTTCTTGAGAAGCGCCCTCACCATGGCACACTTCCAAGCGAGTGGGACCGACCTGGACACAATGGAGGTGTTTAAAGCTTCCAGGATCACAGGGCGAATAACGTCCAGTGCCTTGACAAGGATCCGGGGGGGTGCCGGGTCATTGGGGGAGCCAGAAGAAACTTTGGAGATTAATCTATCCAGGCTGGCGGCATCAAGAAGCGGAATTGTGTCCAGTTTGCAGGGAACCGAGGAGTCAGCTGGCCTAGGAGGGACGGAGGGGGTATTGACTGTAGGATTACTAAAAGATGAATATATGGTCGAGATTTTCTTGGAAAAAAAGGCAGCTAGCTCATTACAGCGGTCTTGTGCCCCTTCAACAGAAGGACGCTCAGCCGGAACTGAAATGAGGGACTTAGCTATCCTAAAGATTTCTCTAGGCGCATTTGCTGCAGCACTAATTTTACCTTCATAGAAGGAGGTTTGCGCCATTTTAATCTCTGATTTATAGAGCCTCATTGCGGACCTGTATTCGTCTTTCCTAGACTGAGAATGGTCCTTCCTCCACGCTCTCTCTAGTTTGCGGCAGTCAAGCTTTAATAACCTCAGAGCAGGAGTGTACCAGGGTGCAACTTTAGGTCTTCTGATGAGATTACAAGGGCCTTTGGGAAGAACTTGGTCTTGAACTTGGATAGAACGGCTTGTTCAAAAGTTACGATCTCTGGTGGAACGAGATGCGTGGGGGGTGTGAAGTTTGACTTTACTCTGAAGGGAGTGTCATATTTTGTCAAATCTGTGAGCTCAGAGTCCTGACTCTTCTCAAAGAAACTTTTTAATCTAAGTTTTCTAAAGAATTCCTTGAGTTCACAGAGTAATTTTGAATTTATCACATCGTGGGTAGGAACGAAACCGAGGCCTTTTTCCAAAACAGCTTTTTCAGCAGCGTTCAGATTGTAAGTAGACAAATTAGTTATTAAACTTATTTGTTGCTTGGGCCTGCTCTCTGCTCCCCGGTTTTGCTTCGGGTATTGTCGCCCACTGTCTCCGTTTGTTCCCAATGGACCTGGTTGGATCCCTTGCGCTTCCCCCGGCCTCGTCGGCCCTGATCTAAAAAAGGCTGTCGGAAGGAATTTTGTTGAAATTGTGGGGGGGCAAAGTGTGGATTCAATCCCATCATTGGAGGTGTAGGAGCTTGGAAGGGGTTGTTTTGGTAGGGCATTATGCCGGGATGTTGATAGAAAGTGGGCCATCCCTGGTAGGGAGGAGGGAAAGCTTGATTTCCCCGTCCACGTCCACAGCCTCTGCCTCTATTGCCTCTCCTTGTGTTACCTCCACTTGAGCCACTCACATTAGAATCTGCCGAGGAATCTGAACTATAGTCAGTTGTGGTTGGCTGGACATAGTCAGGACTTGAATAGGGATTGACACGGGTGTAAGACCATCGCTTAAGGTCCTTCTGCAGTTTCTGCGCTTTGGACTGTGCTAGGTTCTCTTTATACTCGTTCTGCTCCTTATTTAGCTCTTATAACTTCTTCTTAAACCCCGTCAGTGTAGCATTAAATTGGGATTCGGTGGTCTGAATTTCCAACAGAAGAGTTTCAGAGAGGCGCAATGCTGTTTTTATGATCAATATACCCCAGTCTCTGGTGCAGTGCCATGCTATCTGCGCCCATTCTTTCTGAAACAATGGATCGTCTAAAAAAATTCTGGGAGCATTGGTCACAGGTAGTCCCTAGTGCATTGTTGTTAAGGTACTCTTTAATCATTGTGCCGTGTAGTATAGCTCTAATGCGGCTTCTTTTAAGTTCTCCTAATTTGTCCCAATCTTCTGTTTGGGAGATGGTCTGGGCAAGTAATGTATCAGAAAAAAGGGAATTATCCCCTAGGAGGGCATCGACCTCTTCCTCAGAGAAAGAGAGACCCAAATCCTCCATTATCCCTGTTTGTAGATGGACTTGTTTCTTAAAATTAGTGCAAATCTTTGTGAGTGTAAACTCCCACAGCTGTGCACTGTCCAAAATCACAAATAAACAAAGAGAGAGTAAGATTATTGTGGAGTG
>NW_028246183.1:0-12706 GCF_964263255.1 Lissotriton vulgaris | reverse complement strand
CCCATTGCGAACTCAGCACCACAGCACCGCAGACAAATGTCTGAATCGACTATAAGCATGGGCGGAAAATCCGTTCCGCTCTCGGATTTTGCGGATTTTCTGTAAATTCGCAATCCGCGAACGCTCGCGAATTTACCGAAAATCCGCAAATTCTCACGCAGCGGATTTTTTTTTCTTGGTGATACAATTTTGCAGCGCGCGGCGTTCACTTACCGTCATTCAGCGTTTGCCGAGTTGTTTTTCTCGATATTTTGGGAGTGCTGCGCCATTTTGGATCTTGCTGTGGGATCCCGCGGGAGTTTGGTGACCGCGATTACGTAATCGCGGCTTGCCACCTTGCCCAGCACGTATTGCGAGAGTTCGCAATTGCGAACACGTAGATGCGGCGAGCAGCAACAATCTTGCACTCGCGAAATTACAAAATTTGAAATTCTGCACAAGAAATCCACCAGCAAGCAGCATAAACCTTCTGAAAATGATGATTTTTATCAGAATAACTCCTCAGGTTGACATTTGCCTGCACTTTTTTTTGCAAGGAGTCCATTTTTGGGGGGGGGGTGGGAGGAAGGAAGTGCCCCACAGTCTCCAACTTCCTGTTTCGGTCCAGCAGGCTCCTCCCAGTGCTTTCTTCATGTGCTGGTCACTTTCATTCGGATTCTTCACCTGGAAGGATTACTTTTTGTGGATGCTGCTGGATATTTGGATTTGAGGCCTTTTTGACTTTCTTTGGATCACTTTTGGATTAGAAATTTCACAAGTAAGTTTGTTTGGGGCATTACAGTTGCTGCAACTACAATTTTGTAATTTTCGATATTTGGGTTGTTGTTGGGGCCTTTTGCCCAGGGGTAGTGAGTGGTGCATGGACATGAAAAAGATAGCCATTTTGACTACTACTTCCTGAAGTACATTGCAAGAACATTTTCACTGACAACTTAAACTTGTTTTTAAAAGGTAAGATGTTATTTTATAAATTTGACCGGAGAACTATGTTATGCAATTTAAATTAATTTGGAAAACATTTTCAGATAGTTATATACTATCCCTTTGTAAGAGTTATACATTGAGAAAGGCTTGTTTATTATAATTATGGATTGATTTACGTTTCTGTGTTATAATTATGAATTTACTTAGGCTTTTTCGCAGGCACTTTTTAATAGTACTACTTCACGCATGAAACCATACAGTGCCCATAGATAACTTCTCTGTTATAAACTCACAAGTACCTGTCTGAACTTAAACCCAACATTGCCCTATCTCTACTGATATATTTATTTTTAATGCAAATTTCAGCACAAAAATGGAAGGAGAACAGAACGTTTCCTTTGAAATTGCCCTAGAGATGAACAATGAGGAAATCATTGAAAGCATTGACTTGGAATTCATGGACGAATCACAAGACCAAGAACTTCTACAATGTGTAGAATCTGTGGATTTGTTACTTCATTATGAGGACGATAAAATGTGGGAAGTTATGTTCACTCAACAAGAGGACATTTCGGGCAGTCAAATGTTAGACAGTCTATTAAATTTTGAAAAAGAATCAGAAAAATAAATTTATATTTAATAATCAAAAATTGTTCGAGTCTTTAATCATTTTTATATGTAATTCATAAACTAATACCAAATTGATTATAATGTAAAGTCAGACTTATAGTATACTGTGCAACTTTTTTATGTTACACAATAATTTTGCTCATAGTTACTTCCTTGCTCCAACTATATTATCTCCAATGTGTATTTAACATCTCTTTATCATCTCCTGCCTCCATATTGTTTCTACTTTCCTGACACACTATGGTATGAATTCCATATACCACAATAACTTCTGAAACAACATGCAAGATATCTACAAAGGAGACGGTGTATATTAATTTTTTGACTCTGCATTGGTACCTACATATTGCTACTTAAATGAAAAAAAACAAAAAAAAACAACAAAACGAACAATCAATAAACATACAATATTTAAAAAGTCTATCATTCTTGTTTCCTTATAGTACGCTCCCCGGACCGCTTTCCGGTGCGCGTACCGGGCGCACCCCACGCAAAAAAAATGATCAAACCTAGGGGGTCAGGGAGGATCTACTATTCCCCCTTATGGTCATTTCCCCCTTTGTTTTGGCCTCCTCTTGTCACTCGATCCTACCGAGAAACAAGATGGCGGCCGCTCCGGACTGTTTAGAATGTTTACAGACACCGGAGAGCCAATCAGCTTCGCTTCGCGAAGTTCCGTTACGCGTCAGGTATGCGAACCGGAGCGCTACCCGGAGCGCTGTCACAGATATATATATTTTTTTGAACGTTGATTTATCAAAATCAACTGGAGCACATATATTGAGACCTAGCAAAGGCACATCGGGCTAACAGTCCCTACAATTTTGCCAAGTTTCGTGCAAATCCATTCAGCCGTTCGAGCTAAAAGTGAGGCCAACCGCCCAATGGAAATTAACATGGGAAAAACGCGTTTTGGGACCCCCCTTTTTTCTCGGCCCCCCCTTGACGAACCCCCCAAATTTTCAGGAGCTGCTCAGAAGCAAAATGTGCCATTTTCCTGAAAATTTCAGCCAATTCCATCCACAAACGCCAAAGTTATTAGACATAGAATATTCAAAAATCCCATAGAGAAAAAATCCTAACTATATATACCTACTGGCGACCGCCAGTAGGTAATATATATATATATATATATATATATATATATATATATAATGGCTCAAAAGTGAAGTAACGTGTGCGGCTCATTTTCTTTCCGCAAGGGGAGATGCTGTGAACATATATATATATATATATATATATATATATATATATATATATATATATATATATATATATATATATATATATATATATATATATATATATTCACAGAAAAAACCATAGGTTATAGTGGATATATAGTTAGGAATTTGCATTTACAAAACCTTGAAAATTCAATGAAAAAACCATTGGTTTTAGGCCATATATAGTTAGGGATTTGCATTTACAAAACCTTTTTTTACTCGCATAAAACCATTGAAATTCCATATATAGTTATAAGCGCTAACTATATATCGCGCACCCGCAATCCACTGCTGATGATGTCACATATTACATAATTCATGACATGGTTAGTGACATCACTGATGACATCACTGATGACATCTCAAATGACATCACTGATGACATCACTGATGACAACATCCAGTGACTGTATGTTTCTGTGAAGTAAAAATATGTCTTACATATTGAAGAATGAGTGGATGTATAAGTGTCTGGATGAAGGATTTAGTAGGTGCATGTCTGACTGTATGAGTGAGTGATTAAATGTGTCTCACTGAGTGCATGGGTTGCATGGGTTAGTGACTAAACTGTCTTAATTTGTGCATCATTATGTCTGTTGTTCTGTAAACTGCTGCATGTGTTGATCAGTAGCTATATGAGTAACTATATGGGTTATTGATTGGTTGCCCAAGTATTTGTATGGGAGACTGAGTGTGTGTGTGGGTGGCTGGGAGGTGTATGACTCTGTGCATAGATGTGTGAGCAGTTGATTCACTAGATGTATGGGTTCAAAAGTGCATGTGGAAACAGCTGTATGGGCGGTTGACTGTGTGCATGAGTGTATTGGTGAATGAATGGATATCTCAGTGCTACATGTCAAAGTAAGTACATATGTAAAACACAGTACATGTGAGAGTTGACATATATAAATAACTGTGCATAAGAGCCAGTGAATGTGTGAGTGGCTGTATGGATCATTGTGAACTTGTATCAGGGATTGTATAAGAGAGTAAAGTAAATGTGTGTTAGTATATGTTTGAATAAGTAAGGTGTGTATAACTGTATAGTTGAGAAAATGGAGGTGTGATTGATTTTTGGCATAACTGACTAGGTGTGTGAGTAACTCCATGGATAAGTGACAGTCTGTGACTGTCTGTTTACTCTGATTGTATCTAAGGTTATATTAGAGTCTGAAGAGGTTCATGGTATTATCACATGAATGATATCATCAGTGATGTTATCAGTCATGTCAAATGAGATGTTTTCAGTGATGTCATCAGTGATGTCATTTGAGATGTCATCAGTGATGTCATCAGTGATGTCACTAACCATGTCATGAATGATGTAATATGTGACATCATCAGCAGTGGATTGCGGGTGCGCGATATATAGTTAGCGCTTATAACTATATATGGAATTTCAATGGTTTTATGCGAGTAAAAAAAGGTTTTGTAAATGCAAATCCCTAACTATATATGGCCTAAAACCAATGGTTTTTTCATTGAATTTTCAAGGTTTTGTAAATGCAAATTCCTAACTATATATCCACTATAACCTATGGTTTTTTCTGTGAATTTCATTGGTTTTTTAATAGCAAATATGAAAAGCTTTAAAATGTCAAGTACGTGATAGATAAAAACATTTTCGTATTTATGCACGCTGATGTGCTTTGAACGCTGCCCCCCCCTCCCCTCTTTTCTCTTAGTAGTACTCTCTCTTTGCAGATAGTGAACGGTAGTTAACGCAGGCCTTTGCCCCCGTTGTAATCCGTCGTGCCTGCTTGTCTCTCCATTTGATTGATTGTTATCCAAGCATTTACTGTTTTAGAATTGGTTCTCTTTGGATCATTCTCTATTTACAAACAAGCACAAAGTCGCAATACTCTGTTTAGTCTTTGCAGATAGTGAAAAATCGTGTAAAAAAATAAAAGTAATCGAGCAAAATCAGTAGGCCACTAATTGGATCTCTTTTTGACCTCGCTAAAATAGAAATATTAGGAACAACCCTTCATGAGAAATACGAAAATAGTGAGATGAACTGAGCTCCACACCATGAGGGCTGCAAGACAGCTCGACTCCGTCACCCACCCCGCCCAAAATAACGACAAACCCTATGCAAATATTAAAAATATAGACAACACACCAGCAAAGAAACAGGGTAAAACATTTTATTAAATAACTATTTACATAACTATTTTATACTTTTTATTGCCCGATCCGGCTAGCTCAATCGATCGAGCATGAAACTCATGCACTCTGATAGCAAGCGTTGCTACTGATGCTATGCAGACCAAAACTGGTTTTCAGTTTGTACATTTTTCTAGATTTTTCAATCCAAGGTTGGTTGACTTTGTAGAACGATGGCTTCAGATTTTCAACATACGGTGTGGTGGCGCGGACTGGGAGGGGGCGCTTCGCTCCTGCCCCCTCCCCAAGTAAGTTTTTCATACGTGAAAGTACGTTAATGGTTTTGGTCCCTGAGTTGCTTCAATGTCACTGCCATTCTCAAATGGCATAAGTTCTGGATGTTGGGTGCCATAGTTAAGAGTTCTGAGCAGTGCTTGTAACACTGTCTGAAGCTTATTTCCACCTACTGCAGCTTCACTATTCTCAAAGTAAGTGAGTGTCGTTTGTGGACCTGACTGCATTAGAAAACAATGTGATATGTTACCTTCCTAAACAGCTTGACGGAGGCCTCTGAGGGGCGGTGTGATGGCCATGGACTCGGAGAAGACGCTTGGCTCCGACACCCTCCCCAAGTCTTATAGCACCGGTGTAGCCTGAGATCGCCCCCGACATAGGCGGCCGGCTCCCGGGGTCCGGCGGAACTTTTTGCCTTTTGATGACTCTTCTATTCTGGACCTTGTCCCACAATCCGTTTGACCTGAAGACACGCTGTAGTGGGGCGCCCCTTTACCGTTTCAGTTGCCATTCCGCCCGCTTTTGCTACACTGTGCCTCTTCCGCCATTCTGCTGTTTACCGCCCGCTCTTGCGACTACAGCGTCTCGCTCATCATGTAGTTGAGTTGCTCCCGCTCTTGCGGTGCAGCGATAGGCGGCTGCCACAGGACTCTCAAAATGGCGGCCGGCTCTTCGGTTTTGGACCTGGTCCACTAAAATGGCCCTGGGACACCTTTGAACTCGGACGCTTCCCTGATAGGGCTTGGGTCCCATTCTCGAAAGCGTCCCCTCAGCCGTGAAGATTCTACAAAAGTCTTGGGGGCCTCCGACTCCAGCAGGCTTCTGGTGGGGAGCGGCTGCCATGATTGCTTGTGGAATGGCCACGACGGAGCTACGAGATGGTAGTGCTCTCATGCTGACGCCAGCTTTAGTCTGAAACATCCAGAAACACTTTAGACTACCAATTCGATCAGTTCCGGTAGCGCCCCAACATGACCCGGAAGAGAAGAACTTGCCCTCCCCTCTTTGACTGATGGTTCTTCTTGCCTGTCCCCTCTGTTGTCATTTAACAGAACTTTTTGGACTGCTGAAAGGGGTTGTGTTCCGAACGCTGGTTGGTGGAGACATTTTGACTTTATTCTTGACCTACGTTGTCGCGTAATGCGTTATATGACACGCCGCGTTAGCGCACCCGGAAGTGATCCGAGGCGCGGCGCGCAGCGCGTAACATAAGCATAACAGGTCATGTGACTTGTTAATAAAACTTTTCATTGGTTCATTTTGCTTTTGTTATTTTAATGATGAAAAGCTTGGTCATATGACCTAAAAATTACGCTTTTTATTGTTTTCGAACATTATTTTTTTTAAAACATATATGTTATAATATCCCAGGCTAATGTACTTTCCCGGAAAATTTACAACTGTCCTGCAAGTAAAATATATTCCTTTTTTGAGAAAAAGGGCGTTTCTTCGTTCCATGACGGAGCCGTTGAGTAAAAGAGACTTGGCCTGCTGTCTTAGTCGCCGATACGCCTGATTATCAGATTCTTATCGATCACTTTATGTTGCAGAAATGAAAAACACAACTGCCCTTGACCATTTATCTTTACTGCGTTCCTACATATTATACCTTTTATCCGTCATGTAATTGGACTGCTTTATTTCACTTGCCTTTTACTGATTCGAAAACAGTGACTAAAAGTAAAAACTTTACCAATGTAAATACTACTACCGTGTTTTGTTTTAAAAACCTTTATTGTGAAAATATCAGTATACAAATACGGGCCTATAACCACGTGGGCCGGCCACGGAGCAAACTGAAATCGTATATGATGAGGAGACATTTACACTGTAGAGGAACGTAACGAGCGGGCCATTAGGTTGCAAGAACAAAGGTGTCTAACAGTTGCGGAATCGGTGGACGTACATTTTGTAATTAAAATACGACAGGGCCACTTACAATAACATTTTCTAGATATACATTTGCGGGCAAGGAGTTACGAGTCCTATTTATACCGGCGCCATTTTGTGCGAGGCCGGGCAGGTCCAAGATATAGTCAAAATGTCTCCACCAACCATCGGCCAGACCAGAACCCCTTTCGGCCCTTTATGCTACAAGATGGTGTCTTCCATTCAGAAAATATTGTTGGCAGCATTTTGAAAGGAAACAGAAACAGCCGTTCTCCTAGTGAGTTTCACATTGTTACATTTAGGAAGAATGTTGAAGAGTAGTATGTGGAAAATCTGAAGCCATTTTTCTACAAACTGTCAATCAGACTTGGATAGAAAAAAAAATCCTGAAGAATGTACAAACTGAAAACCAATTTTTGTCTGTATAGCATCAACAGCAACGCTTGAGTCAGCTTTGTGTCAAGCCGCCATTTTCATTCAATCAATAGCGTCCCCCTGCACACATTCAGGGACCTGGTCGTGTCTTCAGATGAAACGGATTGTAGGAAAAGAAGCAGAAAGGAAAAGGAAAAAAGTTCCGCCGGACCTCGGGAGCCGGCCGCCTATGTCATGTGCGACCTTTGGCCACACCAGGGCAATAGTGAAGCTGCAGCAGGTGCACATAAGCTTCAGACAGTCTTACAAACACTGCTCAGAAATCTCAACTGAGGCACTCAACATCCAGGACTTGCCATTCGGATCTTGGCGCCTTGTGCTGGTTCCGACCTATTCACACATCGGTCCACTACTGACATCACCTCATAAGCCAACGGGGCACCCCACGCCGACTTTCGGCGCAGCATTGTAGGATGGCCACACCAGTGCGGCAACTTGCTGGACACCACCTCGGTGCCATCCGGATCTCGGCGCGTTCGAGTCACTGTGCCGGAAGAGTGACCGGAACTCAGCTGAACACGCCGTCTTTCGGCGCAGCATTGTAGGATGGCCACACCAGTGCGGCAATTTGCTGGACACCACCTCGGTGCCATCCGGATCTCGGCACGTTCGACTCACTGTACCGCAAGAGTGACCGGAACTCAGCTGGACACGCCGTCTTTTGGCGCAGCATTGTAGGATGGCCACACCAGTGCGGCAATTTGCTTGACACCACCTCGGTGCCATCCGGATCTCAGCGCGTTGTGCTTCGCACATCGGTCCGCTACTGACGCCGCCTCACGTGCCAACGGATTTTCTACGCTTTTTGAAGCCCTATGCCGCATAACAGGTCATGTGACTTGTTTATAAAACTTTTCATTGGATCATTTTACTTTTGGTTTCCTAAAGATGGAAGGCTTGGTCATATGACCTAAAAATAACACTTTTCATTGGTTTAGAACATTTTTTTTTCCCAAACGATGAAAGCCCCACCTTGTTTCTGGATCATTCAGACTGAAGCTGGCGTCAGCATGAGAGCACCACCATCTCGTGGCTCCGTCGTGGTCATTCCGCGAGCAATCATGGCAGCCGCTCCCCACCGGAAGCCTGCGGGAGTCGGGGGCCCCCAAGACTTTTGTAGAATCTTCACGGCTGAGGGGACGCTTTTCGAGAATGGAGCCCAAGCCCTAGCAGGCAAGCGTCCGAGTTCCAAGGTGTCCCAGGGCCATTTCAGTGGACCAGGCCCAAAACCGAAGAGCCGTCCGCCATTTTAAGAGTCATGTGGCAGGCGCCTATCGCTGCACTGCAAGAGTGGGAGCAACTCAACAACATGGTGAGCGAGACGCTGTAGCCGCAAGAGCGGGCGCAACTCAGCTGGATGGCCGCCACCTGGGGAGGCCCGTTCACGCCGCCTCCCCCACGCGCCCCCCCCCCCCCCCGGGCCGCCGCACGCAAATTTTCGGAGCAGCATTGTAGGATACCAAAACCAGTGCGGCAGTTTACTGGACATCACCTGGGTGCCATCAACATCTCAGCGCGTTCTGCTGCCTTGGGACTATTCGCACAACAGACCGCTACTGACGAGGCCTCCCCCCGCACCACCCGGGACGCCCCACGCCAATTTTCGGAGCAGCATTGTAGGATACCAAAACCAGTGCGGCACCCAGGCGACATCACCTGGGTGCCGTCCAGAACTCTGCACGTTGTGCTGCCTTGGGACTATTCGCACAAAAGACAGCTTCTGACCATTGTTGCTTTTTTGGGTGAAAAATGTTTAAATGTTTTTACAGTTTTTGTTCCGTTCATTATAGTTAAATGTTAATAAAGTTTTAAAATCTAACTTTGTTGGAGTGCTATATATGTTTAAAAAATCGGGTGAATGGGGCCTTGAATCGGATTAATGTCATGTGTGGGCTTTGCAAGTGTACTGCTACAAGATCGGACATTTCAAACTCAAATGCACGTTCTTTTTCTTACCTTTCCGAAGCATGGAGCGCAATAGCAGGCAGAGAAAGGGTGATGCACGTGTTGAACACTGCCTGGCCTGGCAAGTTGCTGGCAGTGCCCCCCCCGCCCGCTCCTGAAAGAGGGCACACACACACCGCCGCCCCGAGTACTTCATAAATCTTTAAAAGACCATGCGCTTGTTCATGAGGCTTAAATGGTTTATCACCCCTTCTAGAACCCCTGCATCGACCCTCTGACGTTTCCTGGAAGAATTAGCACGTAACACAATACCAAGCCCTGTCAGCTGAAACCCCCGAGAAATCATGGGGCATATTATCAAGGGGGGTTATTTCCGCTTTTTTGGCTTTAAAAGCCAAAAAAAAAAGAGATAAAATTATCTCCCTATTACCAAGCTGTCGCTAACACCAGTTAGTGACAGCTAAAAGGAGATAGCGACCATCTTGGGCCCCGCTTTGCATATCAGCGATATTTATCACTAATGACATGCAAAGTGGGCGTGCCAAGATTTTAGCGACTGGAAACAGTCCCTAACCATCGCTATCTCCTATTACCAACTTTTGGAGATATTCGCGCTAAGCGCGAATATCTCCAAAACCTAACACCTGCCCTGAGCAGTTTTAGCCATGTTATCCAATGGGAAGTGGATAACATGGCTAAGAGCATTTGCTGGATAATGCATGAATATCGCTGACTTTTCAACGATATTCATGCATTGCGGCCGTTTTTTATCGCATTTGCGATAAACCTTGCTAATAGCGAGGTTTATGTGCGATAAAATTCGCCGATGTGCGGCGATAATTTTTGTCTCTAAACAAGTTAGAGACAAAAATTATCGCTAGTTGTTGGTAATATGCCCCCGGGTTTTTGCTTGCAGGAATCGGGAGGCGGGAGACTAGCACTGAAATCAGTAGTCTCACGCCTGAATCGGGAAGGTTGGCATGTCTGGATACTCTACAGCTGGGGCCATAAACTACATCCGCAGGGCTAGGTGATAGCCTAGGTCCGGCCTGGACAATCGGACACAGAGGAAGAGGAGTGTCAGAGGGTGCGGTAGTGAATAGGGTGAAAGGGAGGTGTCGGGCGGGCACAGGGTGTGATTCTCAGAGAAGAGCAGCGCAGATGGGGGGAAGTATATGGCCCATGCATGAGAGAAAGAGCGGGGGTGACCAGTGCGTGGGGGAGATGCTTGCGAGGGTGGGGAGCCATGCTGAGGATCGGCGGCGTGCAGAGAGTGGCCCTGGTCAAGGCATCTAAAATGGCTGCCGTGCACGACAAAATTGTGGCATTGGACAAAAACGCAAGATGGCGCAGACAATGTTTATCAATAAGGATTCATTTATAACAAAATATTTACTCGCAGTGACAAAATGGTGGTCAACACTTCCTGATTTCCATCGAATCGAACGTTAACAAACGTCACGCAGCAAAAAAAAAAAAAAAAGCTCACGCACAGAGCAGTTTTTAGCCATGTTATGCAATGGAAGGTGGATAACATGGCTAAGAGCATTTGCTGGATAATGCATGAATATCGCTGACTTTTCAGCGATATTCATGCATTGTGGCCGATGTGCGGCGATAATTTTTGTCTCTAAACAATTAAAACGAAGCACAAAATGGCGAATTCCCGTTTCGCCACCAGTTTGCGGCCCAGTTCGCGGCCCGTGAAGCGCTTCTACCATGAAAAATCATTTTTTTTTATTTTCCCCACGGGACCCTTTAATAACCCCAACAACATTCCTAGGGGGTCAAGAGGGGTATACCTTGCCCCCTTTCAATAAATTCCCCCTTCATTTTTCACCTCTTCTTCTCTCTCGATCCTACCGAGAGATAGGATGGCGGCCGCTCCGGACTGTTTAGAATGTTGACAGACACCGGAGAGCCAATCAGCTTTCTGTTATCCAATGGAAGGTGGATAACATGGCTAAGAGCATTTGCTGGATAATGCATGAATATCGCTGACTTTTCAGCGATATTCATGCATTGTGGCCAATGTGCGGCGATAATTTTTGTCTCTAAACAATTAAAACGAAGCACAAAATGGCGAATTCCCGTTTCGCTACCAGTTTGCGGCCCAGTTCGCGGCCCGTGAAGCGCTTCTACCGTGAAAAATCATTTTTTTTTTATTTTCCCCACAGGACCCTTTAATAACCCCAACAACAATCCTAGGGGGTCAAGAGGGGTATACCTTGCCCCCTTTCATTAAATTCCCCCTTCGTTTTTCACCTCTTCTTCTCTCTCGATCCTACCGAGAGATAAGATGGCGGCCGCTCCAGACTGTTTAGAATGTTGACAGACACCGGAGAGCCAATCAGCTTTCTGCGCGCAAAGTTCCGTTTCGCGAAAAGTAAGCGGACCGGATCGCTGCCCGGAGCGCTGTTACAGATATATATCTTGTTTTGAATGTTAATTTCTCAAAAACTACTGGAGCACATATATTGAGACCTAGCAAAGGCACATCGGGCTAACAGTCCCTACAATTTTGCCAAGTTTTGTGAAAATCCATTCAGCCGTTCGGGCTAAAAGTGAGTCCAACCGCCCTATGGAAATTAACATGGGAAAAACGCGTTTTGGGACCCCCCTTTTTTCTCGGCCCCCCCTTGACGACCCCCCCCAAATTTCCAGGAGCTGCTCAGAAACAAAATGTGCCATTTTCCTGAAAATTTCAGCCGATTCCGTCCACAAACGCCAAAGTTATTAGACATAGAATTTTCAAAAATGCCATAGGGAAAAAATCCTAACTATATAGACCTACTGGCGACCGCCAGTAGGTAATATATATATAGAACTAAAGCTATCACTTAATAGCGGAAAGTATTTTTTCCATGTCCATACTAAGGTAATTCACAGGTGAAACATATTATTTATCATCACTAGCACTTTAAAAGGGCTGTCCAATGATCAAAACGTTGTCATGTGAACAAGGCTCCGTTGAGCCGAAACGTCTTTGACTACACCTCTGTAAATAAAGGAAACAGAAGCCTACCTGGTCCGCGTCCGAGTTTCCTTTTGCTGGCTGGCGAAATCGTTGCAGCGCAAATTGTAAAGCGGGATACGTAATATATATATATATATATATATATATATATATATATATATATATATATATATATATATATATATGTGTATATATATATTTTTTCTTTTTTCACTGAAACAAAAAGATAGGTTTCAGGCAGGTTATAGTTAGGAATTATCATATAAAAAAACCTTAGAAATTCACAGATAAATCCATAGGTTATAGGGGTGTTATAGTT